>NC_137056.1:2150753-2295753 GCF_032717465.1 Coenobita brevimanus
ATACCTTTGCACCTACACACCGACTAACACCTGATTCACTCCCTACACATCTGACTTACTATCAACACTCTACTTACACCCCTAAACCTACACACTTGACTTACACACAACTGACTTGCACTTTACACCTTACACCTCCACACCTGATCTACATCCTTACGCCTCTACACCTGACTTACACCTATACACACCTGACTTCCCTACATATGACTCATGCCCTTACTTACATACCTGCCTTTCATGACGTCAGAGAGCCATTTCATTATCTGTTGTTTTACTTCCTCCACCTCCCACCTTCTCCCTCCTACCTTCACTTACTCCTCCCTCTCCTGGCAACCTCCCTTATTCCCCCTCCTCCACCTCCTCTTTCTGTTCCCTTTCTACCTCCTTTTCTCCCCCTCCTATTTCTTCCATTTGTTTCTCGTATTCCTTCTCCTTTCGTCCACGCCTTCCCTTTCCCCCTCCCCGTCACTCTCTCCCCCTGTACCCCTATCGTTACCACCCTCCCTTCCCCTCCCCACTACTCTCTCTTGCCCCTCCATGCCCTATCCCTTCCCTCTTCTGCCTCTCACCCGCCCCCACAGCCACGCCCTACACTCACCCAAATTAACCTCTTCGTGACAAACTAACCCATTTTCGCTAACAGGCACAAATTTGCAGACCCCACCATTCGGTACAACGTCATTCGCAGCGTTATAACGAAGTGTGAATAACGTAACCTACACCCCTTCAGAACGACGGGGTAGTTAAAATCAGCGTTCAGTCCGATCACAAGCTGTATTTCATTCTTGCTACACTTTGCTCACTTTAACCTGGCCTAAGACTTCCATCCCTGAATGCTGGGCGGTAACAAGAGATAACAGAAATGGTGCTAGTCACGAAAAAGTAATATGCAGGGGATTCAGAGGTGTGACGAGTTGTAACAAAAGATCAACAGAATACGGTGTTAGTCACGAAGAAGTGCGTAGAGGATGCGGCGCTGTAGTACGAGTATGTAGTCTTTTTCTGCCACTAAGCTACGGGAGATACGTTGCAAAAGGACGAAAATCTGAGCCAAGTTAAAGTGCATGAACTACGCCAGACGATTAATTTTACCTGAAGGGGTTACAGAAGGCTACAGTAACCCCTCCAGTTCGAAATATTTCTTAAAGGTTGAATAAAATCATCTGGCGGTATATTTTCACTTTAAACTGGGTCCACCTTGCTGTGCCTCCATCTTGAATGCTGAGTTGTAATAGGGAGTAACACTAGAATATGGCGCCCACTTTAGAGTAGAAAGAGAGGAGGGCTGTGTGTGTGTGTGTGTGTGTGTGTGTGTGTGTGTGTGTGTGTGTGTGTGTGTGTGTGTGTGTGTGTGTGTGTGTGTGTAAATATTATTGGAACCCTCCCTCAGCTCCTTGACGGTATCTTCTGTTTGTCCTTCTTGCTTCCGCCAGACGGTCGTATTTACTCGTACCTTAACACACTCCCTTATGCGGATGAACCAAGGAATTTTATACACTCTTAAACCAAACAAATTTATTCGTACCTCCCCCCCCCCCGCAAAAAAAAAAACGAAATTTAAAAGGCCAACCCCTTCAATCCGATGACGTATTTTCCCTTTTATTTTTATTTAAAGAAGAGATTATTTTGTTGGTGTTTGGTTGTGAAAGGGTTAATTAAGGCAACTAGACTGAACTATATTCTTTTCACTCTAACTTGGCCTAAAACTGCCACCTCAGCATCCTCAACGCTTAGCTAGAACAACAGACTGGTGCTAGAATATGGCGCTAATCACGAAGAAGTACTATGGAAAGGATAAGCCACAGTCTTTTCTAATTCTGCCACTGAGCTACGTGAAATAAGCTGCAAAAGGACAAAAATCTCCGCCAATTTGGAGTGAATGAATTAAAGACAGGGAAAATACAGTCTTCCTAAGCCCCTTCAATCGGGTGACTTATTTCTGCAGTATAATATAAACTGATGGCAGGAAACAATAAGGAAGGAACACAGCAAGACCAGCCGCCGACCCCTATTCGCCCTTTGCCACCCACTGCGTCAGCTAACACCCAGACTGTGGCTCTCTCTCTCTCTCTCTCTCTCTCTCCACTGTCACATACCAACACAACAGTCTTTTTCACCTGCACGACACCATACTTCACATCTCCCTCTCTCTGTATCACACAACCTTCACCTCTCTGTCTGTCTGTCTGTCTCTCCTGTCACATACCAACACAACAGTCTTTTTCACCTACACGACACCAAACACCATACCTCCCTCTCTCTGTATCACACACCCTTCACCTCTCTGTCTGTCTGTGTCTGTCTGTCTGTCTCCCCTAAACACCCACACAACTGCTCACTACTACACTCAGAATCACATTACACACTCACAATGGACCCCGTTCTTCTCTCTGAGTCACCACTTCACTTTTAGCGCCTCACACATAAATATTTGCGCACACACACACACACACACACACACACACACACACACACACACACACACACACACACACAAAACAAGCAACCCCTTCATCATGATCCTGCTCTTCTCTTGCCGCCTCCAGAGGATCATATTCTGCTTAAAAGATACCCTTGATTTGGAAGAGATTTTGAGGTAATAACTAATCCATTCACTACGATGATATCTTACTAGACCCCTACAAACAACACACGATTTTATTATTATTTATTTTAGTATTATTAAGCCTCGGAGCACAGGTAATAAAAAGAGTTACTAGTGCAATAAACCCCCTGAAAGTAGGCGTAACTCTTTTATAATTTATTTCCTTTACCTTTTTCGCTGCATGTTTGTAATGGCATAAATTAATTTGCTTTGTTTACTTACCGGGATATTATATTACTCATCCATATATTTATCCAAAAAACACTCGTACTGAAGAGGTTAAAATTGAAATACACGCCCAAAATTTAGTTCTCTTATATATATATCTTATTCTTTTTACGCCGATTAAATTTGTGATGGGATAAACTCCTTGGGTTTGTTTATTTACAGTGGAGATTGCCAACATTCTCGGGGATAAACTGGGTACACACACACACACACACACACACACACACACACACACACACACACACACACACTCTCTCTCTCTCTCTCTCTCTCCCTCTCAATGGATGACTTGGTAAAGGAACGTACCGGTAGATATCTTTAAAAAAAAAATAAATGACCATTTCTACTTCCATCTCTCTCCCTCAACTGGTAATTCGAGATAGGAGTATACCGGTCGAACAAAAACCTGCCCGTTCCCACCCCCCTCTCTCATTTTCTACTGACAGACACCCTATTGCTCACGACTTAACCATCCCGTCTATCTGTCTGTCTCTGTCTGTCTGTCTGTCTGTCTGTCTCTCTCTCTCTCTCTCTCTCTCTCTCTTCTGACGACGCATACGACAAAAAACAACTAAAAAAAAAAAAAGATTGTTTCTGCATTCTCTCTGCCAAAATGAGCAGACCTTGAATCTGAGTTTGGTAGTTAATGATGCTTAGTATCTCTCTCTCTCTCTCTCTCTCTCTCTCTCTCTCTCTCTTCCAAGGACAATAAACCAGTCTTACAATCATGTTATAAACACATAAACGCGCACAAACACTCACAATTTCACAAAATCAAATTGTACATGCGTCGCAAGTGATTGTTAATAAAAGGATATTAGACGAAGCTTTCTTTAACTTTCACACACACACACACACACACACACACACACACACACACACACACACACGAAGCTAGACTGAGTGGCGCCAAGGTACAGCTCCCCCCCCCAAAAAAAAAAAGAAAAAGAAAAAAAGGGCGGGATACGAAGTTTTCCAAAACGAACACTACCATCATGAGATTTCGAGAAGTTTAGTGAGTCTGGGTAGGCGGGGCAGCTCGTAATCCCTTTACTACGGCGACTTAATAAATTCTTCCTTTCACCAGACGATTTTATTCGGGTCTGGATACGGCTGTCGCAATGGAGGAACCTTCAAGGTGGTTAAATTATTTGCATTTTGTCCCTGCGTCTCCAGCCAGCAGTGTATTGGGCCCACGTCCAGCTGAGCCTGACGCAACAATAATGATATTTCAAAGTAAACTACATTCGCGACCCAAGCAATGTTTTTCTATAGGGTTTTAACACACACACACACACACACACACACACACACACACACACACACACACACACACACACACACACACACACAATACATCCTGACGCAAGCTAATATGTAAAACTAACGAGTCCCGGAATGCAAAGTCAACGACCCTTAGAAGTGCAGGCCAAGCAGACAGATACACAGAGAGCAAAAGTAGGAGCAGGATTTTATCAGTTTCACTTGTATGGTTGATTGTTTACTTTTCTGGTCCCTGGTGGTGTTCTGGTGGCTGTGTGAGGGCAGAGGACGAAGGGTGGAAGAGGAGGAGGAAGAGGAGGAGGAAGTAGGGAAAGAGAGGCCGGGAAGTACGAAAGAGGTGGATGACGTGGAGAGACTGGATGGAAGAAGATCAGAGATAGGGTTGTGGAGAAAAAATAGGGTAATGCAGAGTGGAAGAAGGAGAAGAGATGAAAGCGTAGGTAAGGTGGCGGAGAAAGAAGAGGAAAAGTAATAAGGTAGGTCGACGGAGTGAAAATACGGAAAAGGAGGAGAAAAAAGAGGCATAAAAAGAAGAGGGAGATGATGATGCTGATAACGGTGATGATGATGATGATGATGATCATGATGATGATTATGATGATGATGATGATGAGGAGGAGGAAGGAAGGAGGCCGGTGGCCAAATCCCTTGTTTGGTGTGGATATGGGGGATGTTACTTAGCAAAGCCAGGTGGTGTGAGACATGGGTGCCCACTTGCCAAGAAATGCACCCTCCCCCCATATATATATATATATATATATATATATATATATATATATATATATATATATATTACATACACACACACACACACACACAGTATATACAGGGTGTCCGGGAGGGCTGGGTATAGCTCTAAGAAATAAAAGATCAAGGAATTCTGGGGAAAAAAAAAAAATCTATGAACAAGGATCCAAATCTCATCCGTTTCGGAGCTACATTTAGCTACTGACGACCGTACTGGTAAAAATATTTCTTCATAATTCACCCACACGGCTCTCAACACCTGTAGCTCCATAATGAATGAGAATCGGGCCGATGTTGAAACTGCACGTTTTTAACTTATAATTCCCTCATCTCTCATTTCCCAAAGTTATGCCCTTACCTTTCGGGACACCCTGTGCGTATATACATACGGTACAGCATACATCATACGTCTTTCATATCGGTACCGTATGTTTGCATGTTTGCCTAATTAATACAAATGGACGAATATTCATAATCATCATGGCTTTTTTGTCAATGGATGGAGTGAGAATTTCCAGGTGCATAAATCGGCAGGTAAGGAAGCAGTGCCCATGACACATCTAAGGCCAGGGCAGCAGGGTGCAGTATGGAGGCAAGTGATGGCTGCCAACACACCTACACCTTTAAGGCACCCCATTTGGCACACGCACCCACACCACACCAGGCACACACACACAGGTGGGCTATAGCAGCAAGAAATAATTCGTCTACACTATCACGAAATGTGCTAAGCCTAAGACGACCCTACCGAAGTAATCAACAACAACATACATAACGGTTGGCAATATTAACAGTTCTGTGTGGAATAAAAATACAAAGGAATTATTGACCGACATCATAACAAAAGCTTCACACAGATTCGTCTTCCAGAACATACAATATTCTAGTCCATATATACAAATGAAGACAAAAACGATGGCTGAATGTACGCTCCTTGAATTCTGTTTAACGTACTGTATTCTTTTTAACTTAAATAATGAAACTTCCACGCAAAATAGGACGAAAATTATGCCCTGCGTAGCATACTTTAACAGGCTTATATTTTCTAACTATTCTAGGTAACATACGGAGAAAAGCATGCATTGTTTAGCATACTTTAGCATCGCTCTGTGTGTGTGTGTGTGTGTGTGTGTGTGTGTGTGTGTGTGTGTGTGTGTGTGTGTGTGTGTGTGTGTGTGTGTGTGTGTGTGTGTGTGTGTGTGTGTGTGTGTGTGTGTGTGTGTGTGTGTGTGTGTGTGTGTGTGTGGGGTCACTGATATTTATTGTCAATTATGAACTATAACTGATAAGGCCAAAGGTGAGGTGTTGGTTAATCTCTCTCTCTCTCTCTCTCACACACACACACACATACACATACACACACACACATGGGACGTAAACATACAGGCAAGAAAAGCACATATACGGTAAACACGGACATAAGAGAGGCATACATCGTCGTACACAAGAAAAAAACACACTCACACAGACCATATATGTACGAGCACAGTCTCTCTCTCTCTCTCTCTCTCTCTAACTAGGTCAAGGGGGAGAGGTCACGCGGAATAGCGCCCCATACCCCTCCCCAGCTGCGCACTCGCCACCACACACCTACTGCGCATGTTTACCCATTACCTAACCCATGAATCAGATTCTCTCTCTCTCTCTCTCGCTACCCCATTTGCCTCCTCCACTCAGCCATTTTCACTCACCTTTCCACCAAATCCCCAGCTGTCCCCCTCTACCCAGACCACCTCACCCCTTCCACCCGTCTCAACCATCCCACCTACCTACACCACTCATCCATTCCACAAGAACTATTTTAACTTTAGATCACTCTCCTCCACCTGCCTCATCCTTTTCCACCCTCTCCACCTACTCCACTCACCTTTCCACACTTCCACTAAATCCTCTTTAATTCTAGACCACGCAAATCCACCTACCTCTTCCACCTATCCCACCTGCCACTCACTCCACATTTACTCTACATCACGAACCTCCACCTCCTCCCTTCACCCTACCACCTACCTCTCTACCCATCCCATCCAAATTGCTTCCCTCTTAATTTTACATTATTATCTTCCCCCTCCCCACCAACCCCAAACAGTCCCCCTTTCCTTCCTCTCCATCCTCATCCACCCATTATTCTTTATTGCTTCACACACACACACACACACACACACACACACACACACACACACACACACACACACACACACACACACACTCTCATCTACCCCAAACCTTTCTACCCCCTTCTTGCTCAATCCACCCCCTACCTTTATGCCCCTCCCTTTCCCCCAGTCCACCCTTCAGTTCCACCCCACACATCTCCCCAAACTTGGCTCCCCTTTCCCTCTTCCACTTCCACCTTAACCCTCTTCCCCTTCCTTGCTCCCCCTTCCTTCTCCCCTATTCCACCCACACCCAATCCCTCTCCATTCCACCCCCTCCACCTTAATTCCACCTCACACATCTCCCAGCCCTTGTTCTCCCTTCCTTCTCCACCCCCTCCACATTACCCAAACCCTTCCTCTCCCTACCACCCTAACTCTAAACCAAGAACCTCCCTCCTACTTCTAATCCCGTCCCTACACCCCCTTCCACCCACACAAACCTTCACCTACCTCACCGTCTCTCTCTCTCTCTCCTCCGCCTTACCCCACCCTTCTTCCTTTACCACGCAGGCGCTCTCCACTTCTTTCCACTACCACTAAAGCTAAACACACACACACACACACACACACACACACACACACACACACACACACACACACACACCACTGCCACACATCTTCCGCTCCTACTACCACACACACACACACACACACACACACACACACACACACACACACACCACTGCCACATATCTTCCTCTCGTACTACCACACACACACAAAGCACATCCATCCTCTCTCTCTCTCTCTCTAAGTTTATTTCAAGGAGTAAGATAACTGTCTTGGGATTTGTACTTAGATGATATTCATGCGGTTCTGTGATTTCTAGATAAATAAAAACAGATAGATAATGATAGATTTATAAATAGATACAGACAGACAGATTCACAGTTAAAGATAAATACAGCAGATAGATAAACAGATACATAGACACCGAGATACATGAATAGTGATGGATTACAGAGAGAGACACATGAATTGAGATGGATTACAAAAAGAGAGGGGGAGAGTGAATACGGCTGATTGAAAGGATGTGGTAGAGAGAGAGAGAGAGAGAGAGAGAGAGAGAGAGAGAGAGAGAGAGAGAGAGAGAGAGAGAGAGAGAGAGAGAGAGAGAGAGAGAGAGAGAGAGAGAGAGAGAACCAGAAAGTGTGTTAGGGCAGAGTGTAAGCGAGTGAGCGAGCAAGGGAAAGAGAGTAAGGAGGGGAGGGGAGGAGAGCCAGAGGGGGGTGGGGGGATGAGGAGAGAGCCAGAGAGAGGAGGGAGGAAGGGAGGAGAGAGGGAGGGAGAGGAGGGAGGAAGGGAGGAGAGAGAGAGGGAGTGGAGGGAGGGAGTCAAATCAATACCACCACGCCGTCGGCACGTGATACTGAGACACACACGCACGCGCACACTTCTCACGCGCGCGCATACACACACACACACACACACACACACACACACACACACACACACACACACATGTATACAGATAACACGATCACGTAAATATTATTCACACTGATAGGGGAAAGCTTCACTCGTCAATGGGTGAAAATACACACGGAGGACAAAACACGTACACACACGGAAACGCACATGAAATACAAGTAAAACGTTCATAGATGTCTTCATATTCTTGCTTACGTGGGATGATTTAATTAGGCTTTGGAAAACACGTACTCTCTGACCCACAGTATAAGACGTGTGTGTGTGTGTGTGTGTGTGTGTGTGTGTGTGTGTGTGTGTGTGAGAGAGAGAGAGAGAGAGAGAGAGAGAGAGAGAGAGAGAGAGAGAGAGAGATTTGTCCAACATATAAAGCCTTCGCATATATCACTGTGGTCATCCCTGGACGGCTGTATTAAACTGAAGGAAATCCCACATGACAAATCTCTCTCTCTCTCTCCCTCTCTCTCTCTGTCTCTCTCATTTTCTTACCTTCCTCATTTATAGCACCCCCTTTCTCGTTCACACACACACACACACACACACACACACACACACACACACACACACACACACACACACAAGCACACGCGCGCTCATTTAGATTTTCCAGTTACTGATAAGGACCTAATCTTGATACCCACGTGTGTGTATATGTAATCACATCTAAACACACATAAACGTACAAACATGCTCACTCCACAAATGCTCTCTCCCTCTCTCTCTCTCTCTCTCTCTCTCTCAAAACAGGCTCTTGCAAACACAGGCGTGGTCTCAGTGCACGTCTGGCTGCCCTAGTTAAGTAAAACGGATGAAGCGAAAAGGCAGTTACTCTGACCAAATAAATATGAGAAATGACCGATAACTGAAGACGATAACTGAGAGGTCCTGAAAGATCTGGCTTGACAGATAAATTTAATGACTAAGAGATAAGAAATAATGAAAAGGTATGAAATATAAACGAGTACCGGTAAATTATTGATGACAGAAGATGCATGGATAAATACAGCTAAATACAAACTGATAAAGATGTGGTGAGAATAAGATAACGCACAACGATAAAAATAATGAGACCTAAGACTGACACATACAGACTTGATAAAAATATATGGTAATACGATAAATATAAATTGATATGAATTAGATAAATAAAAAAATAATAGATTTTTTTTTTTTTCTGATTTTTGCAGGGAGTGGCGTGGGTACTGGTGTAAGTGACCGGCCATCTCCGCCATCTTGGTTCTTATCTGGCCACCACTATGGAGGAGATACAGATCGAGAAAGAGGAACAAGATGGCGATGAGTAAGAAGACATGGGAGGAAGAAGAGGGAGAATACAAATGAGCCAACCACAACACCGCCAAGAAGAAGGAGAAGAGGAGGAAAGAGATATGGAAAAGAAAGAGGGTGAAGAAAAAGAAATAAATCAACCATAGGTCCAAGGAGAGAGAGAGAGAGAGAGAGAGAGAGAGAGAGAGAGAGAGAGAGAGAGAGAGAGAGAGAGAAGCGGGTGGAGTGGCGCATGTGGAGGTTGTGTCTGATGTGAGCGACTGGCCACTTCCGCCATCTTGGATCCTCCCACCTACCTGCCCTTTGCCGTCCTCAACAGCTGTATCAACGTCACATGGCTATCATCATCATCATCATCAACCTTGCCAGTTTCCTACACTGACATCATTATCATCAATTTATATTCCTTTACTCTCATCAATTCCATATCGTCATTACTATCAGCATCAGCATCATCGTCAGTCTAACTCATATTTACGTATAAGGACATCAGTTTCATTTCTCATCATCATTATCATCAATCACCTTCACCATCATCACTCTAACTCAATTTTCCTGTACTGACATCAACATCATTTATCATCATCAAGATCAAACTCCTCAACAATTACTGTTTATTCAGTTACATCAACCTAAATTTTCTACTTTCATCATCAACCTCACCACACTTTCCTCTACTTCCATCATCATCGTCAATCTAAATCACTTTTCCGTAACATCAATTTCATATCACATCATCATCAATCAAAATCATCATCATCATCAATTTCCTGTGCAAATATCATTCAGTACATTCACCTTATCCCAATTTTCTATTTCCACCATCATCATCAGTTTAAATATTCAAATAACAACCCTTCTAACAACTTCCTTCCTTGGTCTATTAACTCGTTCACCTAGAGAGAGAGAGAGAGAGAGAGAGAGAGAGAGAGAGAGAGAGAGAGAGAGAGAGAGAGAGAGAGAGAGTCCTCGGCTAAAATATAAAATTCAAATACGAATCCATTAAACACTCTTGGACATCCCGGAAGACCAGACAAACGACCTCTCAAGATACAAACATTGGCACGATTATTCATCACGTGAGATTTGTTTTTCACTGAGAACAAGAGACGAAAGATTATTCTCTCTCTCTCTCTCTCTTCCTTGTCTTTCTTGGTGAAACAAATCCCGCTTGCGTCTTCAAACGTAACGTCTTTTGTATTCAGTTATAACGTACAAAACCAGTATCTTCAGTAAATGTAACCGTCTTTCCCGCGTATTCAAATGTACCGTCTCACCCAAAACAATAGCTGTCACACATTACATAAAAGTAGCGTAATCCGTCCCCATATACCAACATCCAACACAATAGCCGTTACACATTACATAAAAGTAGCGTAATCCGTCCTCATGTACCAACACCCGATCCTGTACCATACCTCTTGAACCCGGAGCAGGCGTACCATACCTTCTCCTCCCCGTACCTTCCTTGAACCTTTAGCAACCATATCATACACCTCGATTTTCTACCTAAGAACACGTTTAAGTAGTTCTGTTGTTTCATATTTTTTTACTTTCATATTCACATGAAGTGAAGCTTGGACTTGTTGAAAGAAAACAAGGCAAGAGTGAGAGAGCAGTGGAAATGAGTTATCTGAGAGGAGCATATGGTGTTACATGGAGAAACAGACTGACTAATAAGGAAGTGAAGGAGCGTTATGGAGTGGATGTGATAGAAAGCATTAGCTACGAGAAATAAATTGAGGTGGTATGGCCATGTGGGGAGGATGGAGAGCGAGAGACTAATGAGGAAAGTGTGCATGAGGTGAAGGGAGGGATAGGGAGGGGGAGGCCAGGGATGAGACGGAGGGATGGAGTGGAGAGGTATATGAGAGAGGGGGATGTGAGCTGGGAGCAGGGCAATGAAATGGCAGGGGACTGGGTGACATGGAGGCGATTTATTTGTGACCACCCCTTACGGGTTTAAGGCGTCTGGCAATATAGGCCAAGTTAATGTGAAATGGAGTACAGAGCCTTCCATTTATTTATTGATACTTTTCATGCACATGTTCTCTCTCTCTTTCTTCTTCTTCATCATCTTCTTCTTACGGTGAGTAAGAAGGTAACGGCAGATGAACTTCCTCCCATGCGCCAAGGAACGTCCATGACTTTCGAGGTTTGCAGACGGTTCATTGATTTCTCGAATATTATATTTTTCTCTCTCTTTGGAACTCCCTTTCCTTGCTTACTCACGCACTCACACTCACTCACTCACTTCCTCGGCAGCTTCCAATTAAGTTTTAACCCATATATACCTGTACAACCCCTCCAATCCATTCTCGTATTTCTCCATTTTATTCTCTCTAACTGCACGCGATATTTTAAAACTCATGAGAGGCTAGAAGAGCATGAAGGCTATGGTTCGTACTGTCCTTGGTTAAAGAAGCTCCCTCACACCTCTTCCTTCCCGATTTATTTTTGGATATGGCTGGTTAACATCCTTTTGTACATTATACAGACAGAGCATGGCGATACTGGAAAGATTTATGTAGCACAGAAGAGGAGCGAGGCGCATTAAACAAAACAAATAAATTAGGAAAAAGTGTTAGGGAGCCTCCTTAACCTAATACGGGTCTATGTCTCACTCCTTCAGTTCAAAGTCCCAGTCCAAAGCTGAATAAAACCGTCTGTGGTTAGGAAAAAACTAAAAAAAAATCGTCACTGAAATCTAGGGGTTAAATCTGGAGTGGAAGGCTTCGTAAGGTGTATCGGCGTTTGTTAATTTATTCCTTCTTTTCGTAATTTATATAAACACCGCTTGGTCACATCGGTAACCCCACAGGAAAGCGTCCCTCTCCAGCACCACAAAGACAGTGTGAAGCAGGCTCTCTCTCTCTCTCTCTCTCTCTCTCTCTCTTTCTCTCTCTCAACGCGGTTTGTGAGAGAGGGTCAGAGATAACAACTGCGCAATGGTGAAGGTCCTCTCTCTCTCTCTCTCTCTCTCTCTCTCTCTCTCTCTCTCTCTCTCTCTCTCTCTCTCGCGTCTGTGGTCTAAACTTTCCAGCTGCTCCTAACACCTGCATAGTCAAAGTCTGAGTATTTATATTTCGCACTGAACATTTTCTACTCGCAGTCGCGGTGATATTATTATTATTATCGGTTGTAGCAGCAGTAGCAGCAGCAGCAGTAGTAGTAGTAGTAGTTGTTGTAGCAGTAGTAGTAGTAACCGTCGTCTTCGTTGCTGGCATCACAACTATTAGAAGCAAAATAGCTGCAGTCCAAATAAGCAAGCATTCCTTGATGTCAATGCCCTGAGGACTGGGTGAACCTCCCACACTCGATTTGTTTCCATCTCTAAGAAAATAACCTTCATCATGGCAAATTTTAGCGATTGTGTGATAAACGTTCTAATAATGCCCACGTTAACAGTTCGTATGCTCACTAATATCACTGCCAAAGGTGACTGTGGAAGGAGAAACAGAGGCGTGAAGATTTCGTCTGTTATCGCAACGAAAAGCAACGACTGTGGAGGCGGCCAATTACTGCGTGCAGCAAGGGACGCTTTGTTTATTCATACCACCACGCCAAACATTGAAGAAGTGAGGCTTTGTTATTCACACCGCCACGCCAAGCATTGAGGATGGGCTTTGTTATTCACACCGCCAAGCCAAACACTGCAAAAATGGGGGCTTTATTCACAGGGCCTGCACGCGGGGGTATGGTGTTACCGGGTACCAAGAAAAGTTACAGAAAACAAAAGACAGTACCGAGTAAGCTATACCAGAACCAACAACGTTTCTAACTACACAGGTCTACCGCTTTGAAGAGCTCTGACGCGGAACCTACACGTGGTGATGCTGTGTACCCTGGGCGAGGCAGCTGCGGCGTCCACCTGGGAGGCTGGCAAAAGTCCTCCCCATACTTCCCTGCATCTCGCCGTGGGAAGGACCCAAATGAGAAGCTGTCTACCACAACGGAGTGCCGGATCCCTATATGGTGTATAGATTGTGCTGTACCTGTAGGGCGGCCCCACAGAAACAGCAGCTTACCTATGCTCGACAGGTCTGCTCGGCTAGAGACTGGGGTTAAAAACAACAATAGCAATCTTCGAAATATCAGAAAAGATGCGTCAATCCAAAGCAAGATGTGGATGGGATCTTGCTTGTAATTTCTCCCTGCCGTACTGATACTGTCTACTGATTGGAGAGAGAGAGAGAGAGAGAGAGAGAGAGAGAGAGAGAGAGAGAGAGAGAGAGAGAGAGAGAGAGCAGTCACACGTCCTCCTGAATGCTTTATCACAGCTGGACCGGAAGTGAACCTATATATAGCACAACATAACACCCGTCATCCCTCTGTTGGTGTTATACTCCTTTCAACTCACTTGGCCCACACTGAAAGCCTTATCACAGGGTCAGATAGGAATTGAATTTAACACAGCACAACACCAGGCTCTAACTTAGCCCAAGGATTAACACAGGAGCTTCGTTGCTGCTATGTTATAATCCTTTCACTTTAACCTGACCCACACTGAATGCTTTATCACGGCGTCGGGGATAAGTGAAGCAATACGCAACGCCTCCGGTAATCCACTATAGTCCTTTTACCTTAACTTGGCCCAGATTTTCGTCGTTTTGAAACTTATTTAACGTAACTCAGTGGCATGAAAACAATACTAAGGGCTCTCATCTTTTCCATAGCACTTCTTGTGACTGCACCGTATTCTTGTGTTAATCTCCGGTCACACCTCAGAAATAAATACTGAAATACGACAAAATAGGCCAGGTTAGTGTGAAAAGAACAGTGACTGAAATACAATACTTTATTCTCGTTGCCGCCAAACGATTTTGTTCACCTCAGAAGCAGCCAATCGCCGAGGAAGGGACAAAACTAACTTAGCGCACTTCCAATGGATATGGTTAAAAGAAGGATTGTTTCAAGCTATTACTGGACAACGAAGCTATTCCAATGCTTAAAAAAAGAAAAAAAAAATCCGACGGTAGCAAAAAACAGTAGTTACCGTAAGATTTTTCCCGCCAGGTTGTAACAGCTTTTATTTTTCTGACTTACACTTCTCTTGACAGAATAAAATCGTCTGGTCTTGGTCTAAATAAAATACAGTAAGTGTGGTCGGCCTAAATTAATTTTCTGTCAACATAAAACAAAACTTACGTGGATAATATATAAAAATGTTTATTTCATACAAATAAACAACAAACATTGCGGCAACAGTATAGCGAAAAAAAGAAAAAGAAAAAAGGAGAGAGACTTCTTACAATACCCCACACAAAAAAACACGATGGTAATAAAGGATAGCCTTCAAAATTTAATAAAAGAAATAAACGAATTATAATACTGGGAAAGCCTTCACAATTTCTGACAAGGAAACAGCAGCATCACTATTCATAATAACAGTAGTATAGTAGTAGTAGTAGTAGTGGTAGTAGTAAACGCAGCAAAGGTCACAGACGCTTTGTTGCTCTCTATTTGTCAGACGCTTGTTCTTAGTTCATCCAAGGTCACTGCGACAAAAAAACGCCTCCAAGCTCCTCTATCATTACTCCACCCCCCTGCGCCACTCCAAGCAGCCTTCCCACATGTACTGCTCTATCCTTCCATCTCCCTTCCACGCATGCACTTCTTCATCTTTCCATCTCCCTTCCACACAGGTACTTCTTCATCCTTCCATCTCCTTCCACACATGTACTTCTTCATCCTTCCATCTCCCTTCCACACAAGTACTTCTCCATCTTTCCATCTCCCTTCCACACAAGTACTTCTCCATCTTTCCATCTCCGGTCCACGTCAAATTTCATAAAGCACTTAACAACTTCACTTATCAAGAGAACTATAAAAAAGAAAAAAAGAAAAACCGACTGCTTTACTAATTTTGACGTACACTTTAGTTCTGTGTAACCTATAACAATGATAAGGAATGAACCAAAAATGCAGAATCTTACAGAAACGTTGCATTTGTTTACTGCAACTGAGAGTATGCATACAATTTCAGCAGTTCTCGTCCCTGTTATTATTATACCATATTTGACAGTAATATCACAATATTTACGGAGAATGGAAAAAACTGAAATTATATCAACACGCTGATTTTAAGGCTGGATTTACTTACTGCAGCTGAGAATAAACGTTTTACTATGGCTCATCTCAAACGTTTGCAGATTCAATCGATAACCATCTTGTAAACACCCACTATCCTTAAGTCTCGCAACGTTTGTGTACTTCTCAGGTTATGTATCATACTAACGATAATAAAATACATAATGCAAACTGAGACTGGTATTTATTAGAGATTATACGGTACAGTTACTTGGCTTCTCTGTCAGGATGTAAGGGGAGGGATGTGTCATGGGTGAGAGGTTACATAGGCTCTCCTGTATGTAGGTGAAGCCAATTATCTTCGTTATCTCCGTAATGGGCGGATCAGTACACACTCACTACCTTATTCTACCATGGGCGTATCTCTGTGTGCGCCCACAGAGCAGTAAAACAAAGGATACATTTTAAAATACTTCAAAAATGGTCTCTGTACTCACCGCTACTGAGAAAAGCGACGTCGGGGGTGATGGCTACCCCGGTTTTATTTTCAAACTTTCTCACCGAGCGTCACACACTGAATGATAATACTGACACATTCACAGTGATAATCGGCTTCGTCCTCACGTCCTCACCTCCTACTGAGTAAGCAGACAATAACAAACAATGGCACCCGCCGGGGTATATATAGGGAGACGAGGGTGCGGGACGGCGCGGTTGCCTGATACCTCTGGAAGGAGTTGCGCGATGTGTTATGGCAGGAGGGAGGGAGGGAGGGAAAGGGAGAGAGAAAAAGAGAGAGAGTTCTCATGCGGTGCTCACGTGAACACTGTACACACCCATGCACGCACACACGCACGCAAACACCTCATATCCTTACCTCTCCTCCTGCCTCCATTTTTCTTCTAATCTTGACCCGTTTCAGGCATGCGCATATCGCCATTGTCTGCTGGGAGTATATTGACTTGCATCTACCGCTCTAGTTAGCTATATTTTGCCTGGCGCCGCATCCTAGAGGGGGTGACCTCGACGAAGGGCCCTCCAGACGTTCGTGTCCCTGCTCAGTAACGATCCTTTCTCCCATGACACCAAAACACGACACTCGCCACGACACATATCGCTACCCTATCTCTCCAACTTGTTCTCCGTCTCCCTCTCGTCGCTTCACTCTTACACTCCTAGTCAGTCTCTCAAGCTCCCTTCGATTCATGACACCCTGGTACTTTATCTCTCCTACTTGTTCTGGGTCTCGGTCTACCTCTCCTCCTTCAGCCACCTCACTCATACAGTCTCTCACTTATCTCTCCTACTCCTGACCTCGGTTTCTCTCATCCTTAGGCCATCTCACTCCCATACACACTCCTAGTCAGTCTCTCACTCACGGTACCTTATCTCCCCTATTCCTTGTTCTCGGTCTGCCTCTCCTCCTTCAGCCACCTCACTGTCACGCACTCCTAGTCAGTCTCTCACTCTCCATGCTTTCCACATTGCCGAATCACCTCACAGTATTTCCACTATCTTCCACACTAACCTCTACACAAATTATTTCAGTCTAAAAACTGATATAAGCTACATGTGGCATTTTTTTTGGAGGGGGGGGGGGAGATCAAATGAGTCCGGAGCAAATTCTTTCTTTTAATATATGGCATTTTTTCTATAATATACAAAGTTACTGAATGGAAACTAGCAGAATACATGTTAAAAATTCCTGATGCTAAAAATAAACTAAGATATTTTTTTGATCTCTCTCTCTCTCTCTCTCTCTCCCTCCCTCTCCCTCTCTCTTTCTCTCTAAATATCAAAACTTTCATATATGGGTAAGAAAATCAAAAATAAATCCCTCTTTTCAACAAATAATCCACCCCCATATACCAGACTAACTTTGAATACTGCCATGCATTTTTTAATACCATACTGAAACTCAAAATCGGGCTGTGTCATTTAATAGGTGAAAAGCTGGCATTCCATCTGACAGCTGGAAAATACCAAGGCATTAACCAACAGGCTGCCAGTTATCATTGTTTATTACACACACACACACACACACACACGCGCAGAGAGAGAGAGAGAGAGAGAGAGAGAGAGAGAGAGAGAGAGAGAGGATAAACTCAAGGGATAAACCACGCCTCCTTTCAAGAGCATTCACGTCCCCTTTGACCTCTAAAATAAACCAAAATTTTTCCCTTAATATTCCAAAATAGCTTTTTTCTTTACTCTTTTATTCAACTCTTATGATTTACTCTTTACTCTTAGAAATAACTCCTCTCTTATTATTTACTCTTTACCCTTAAAAAAAAAAACCCTCCAATTATACTCCTCTTACATAGTCTTCATTCATTATGTTGACCTCTCAGAAAATACTCTTTCCTCTCATAATTTAATCTTGAAACTTACTCTTTACCCATGCCATTTACTCCTGGTATTTATTCATAAGCCCCTCAGTACGATTTTTCACCTTACTACTCCCAGTCGATTTTATTCAGAGTGTGGAAGGTCTTCTCATAAGTTAGAATATACTCTTTATTTACTCTTAAAATTTCCCGTATAATTTGCTCTAATATTTTACTCTCGAAAAACACTATGAAAATATACCTTTAGAATGTACGTAAAATTTACACTGACTTTATGCTGGGAAGTATTTGGAATTTGCCCCCCCTCTCAAAAAAAAAAAAAAAAAAACTCATGAAATATGCTCCTAAATCCTATTCTAGGAGTTTAATTTCAGGGCAAACTTGCAGGATTTACCTAGAATTTATCCCTAGAACATAGCCCTAATACTTACTACTATAAATTACTGCAAAAATACACTCCAGGGATGTATTTTTATATCATCCTCGAATTTCTCTCTTCCCTTTCCCCCTCTCTCCTTCCCCCTCCCTCCTTTTCTTCCTCCATTCTTCTTTCTTATTTCTTCATCACTTCTCCCTCTTCGTCCCTTCTTTCCCTCAACTTCCTCCTCCCTCTCTCTCCATTCTCTCTTTCTTCCCTTCACTTCCTCCCTTCTCTCTTCACCTCTCTTCCCCCATTTTCTCCCTTCCAGCCTCTCCTTCTTCCTCCCCCTCCTCTTTCTTTTCCCTCTATATCCTCCTCCTCCTCCTCCTCCATCTCCCTCCTCCTCTCTCTCCCTGTCCCTCACCCCCTTCCTACTCCATCCCCCTCCCCTATCTCCTCCCTCATCCCTCCGCCCCCTCTCTCCCGCTTCTGTTATCTAGCTCAATTTCCCCCTTCCCTGTAACTCTTATCTCCCTATCCCTCCCCCCCTCCTCTCTCCCTCACTCTGCCCCCCCATCTTTCTTTCCCTCACCCCTAGACCCCCACTAGAGCGGCAGTTCCTCCGGCCGTAATTTGAAACCAGAAAGGTCAAACGTGCACGTAGGCTCCCAATAAAAAGGTGAACGTAGGGTCCCAATAAAAAAGTGCACGAAGGCTCCCAATAAAAAGGTGCACGTAGGCTCCCAATAAAAAAGTGCACGTAGGCACCCAATAAAAAGGTGCACGTACGCTCCCAATAAAAAGGTGCACGTAGGCTCCCAGTAACTGACGGTCTTTTACGGAACCTTTCTACATAATTTCCTATCGCCTGGTGGTCTGCTGGATGCGTTCTTGGTGCGGTTCGAATCCAGGAGGTAGATTTTCGCTATGTATACTCTTTTTGTGTTGTGCTAAATTGGTTTTCCCAGTATGGTTACTCTTTTTTTTGTGTTTTGTTTAATTAACCCTTCTTGTCCTTCTCCTTCTTGATCTTCTTTTTAATCACTCTTCCCATTCTTTATCTAACCTAACTCAACCTAACCTCACCCAACAGATGAGCCTAAATGGCTAACAAACTAACCAAACCTGATACTAGCTGACCTGACCTAACCTATTTTTTCCTCGGAAAGAAAATGTGTAAGCACACACACACACACACACACACACACACACACACACACACACACACACACACACACACACACACACACCGGAAACCACGGTCCCGGAGTCCTCATTAACCCTTTCAGTACACGAGGCTTCCCCTTAATAAAATCGTGTAACAAGGGCAGAGTTAAAATAAGTCGCTCGCTGTTATGGGTTAAAGAAGAAAGTTTTATTGTTTACTGGTCGCTCTCATATACTCGGCGCTTCACGACGCAGGGAAAAATCACTGCGAACACATCAACATCACTACAATCATTATCACCATCACCACCACCATCATCACCATAATCATAAACCACCACCACCATCATCATCATAAACCACCACCACCATCATCATCATAAACCACCACCACCATCATCATCATCATCATCACACACCACCATCACCATCATCATAAACCACCACCACCACCATCATCACCATCATCATCATCACACACCACCACCATCATCATAATCTACCACCAACACCACCACCATACAGTAATCTATCACCACCACCATCATCATCACCACCATAATCCATCGTCACCAACATCACGCCCACCATCGTCGTCTTCACCATCACCACCAGCACTATGATGATGATGATCCTGACCATCAAAAACCAACGCCATCAGCAACCCTCATATCGAATCAGAATTTCCTATTGAACTTTAGACCCCTGATAAAACTGACATACGAACACCCCGAGTCTCTCTCTCTCTCTCTTTTATTTATCTTCCTACATATCTATCTATTCATGTGCCTGTATCTATCTGTCTGTCTCACTCACTGTCTGTCTGTCTGTCTCTGTAGGCTTTAGTTTCTCGTTTTTTCACATTTTCTCATTTCTCCCCCCCCCCTCTCTCTCTCTCTCTCTCTCTCTCTCAAAACTCAAGACTCTGGTCATAGGATAGGAGACCCATTCCCTGTCGCCTATAAATCCTCCTACTCACCTTACGAGAGAGAGAGAGAGAGAGAGAGAGAGAGAGAGAGAGAGAGAGAGAGAGAGAGATCTGTAGCGCCTTCAGAGACACCATTTTGTCACTGGAGACCTTGTTAGGACAGAGAGAGAGAGAGAGAGAGAGAGAATTTCCTGGGTTATGACGCCACAAACTGTCAGTCCATCAGCTGGGTAGTGGAGGGGTAACAGTACAGAACGCCATTATACCGCTGGCATTAGAGGTGCAGCGAGGTTTGCTACTTAATATACTGGAAATTTACTTGGTAGCAGAACTTTCCTCTGGCAATAAATCTCTCGCAAACCGAAATCTCTCTCTCTCTCTCTCAAAAAGCAGTGGATCCATCAACATATTTTTAGTGGCCTGTGGACTGAAACGAGCTGAAAACTGCTATGTCTACATCAAGTGATACGGAAACTGGATCGTTATAAGTTTTAAGTTTCAGTCTCACCGTCCTAGTGTTTGTTCAGGACGCGACATGAACGGCCTTGAGTTGCGTGACTAGCCAGTTCCTGTGCTGGGAATCTCAATGGTATTTATGATGCCGTCCCTGTCGTGGCTTATATTCGTTTTTGCAGGATGGTCAACGACTTTTCACTCCCCGTTCTCCGTTCTTTCGCCAATAAATAAATAAATAAATAAATCCTAGTTACAAGAGGAAAACGGTCAAATTTGTAATCTGGTTTGGATGGAAGGATAAAGAAAGAAAACAGCAACTTTCCATGTCTCCAATTCTTCCCCAGCATATTTTCCTAAGCGATTTATTTTGCTTGTTTCACCTTACTGCCCGTGTAACATAAATCCTTCCTATACCGCCATACTCCGCATAACATACATATAAACGGATATTAACCAGGCGTATCCAAAAAATAAATCGCCAAGAGAGAGATGTTGATACGCTTCCTCACCCTACTAGAATACGGGCCAAGGAATCGAACGTAAATATATCTGAGAATCACACCCTGAGTCGCACACACACACACACAAAACACTTACGATAATTTCCCCATCGTAACTCTAGTCCTGTCACCTTAACTTACGCCGGATTTTGCCTACTTGTTGCTTATTTCACGTACCTCAGTGGCGGGGGAAGACACTGCTACGACTCTACATCCTTTACACTGCACTTCTTCGTGATTAGCACCATATCCTAATCCTAAACCTTACCTACAACTCAGCTTTGAAATGTAGAGGAGGTAAATTTAGGCCAAGTTAAAGTGAAACGAATATAGGGGACATGCGTGGGAAAAAAAAAAAAATCCTGTGTTTATGCAGGCGAAAAATCTCAGTTACGAGAGGCAAAACTGACCGAGCCGCAACTCCAAGGTCTGTATTCCCGTTAGCTAAAGACAATTCGTAACACCTCATCCTTCGCGATTCAGTCTCCCTTTGAAACTAAATATCCTCTCGCACGTCAATAATGTAAACTATATCGATATTAAAGTGATATAAAAAAACAGAAGAGATCATTAAGATGCAATATTCAGAATAAATCGCTATAGAGAACGTGCTACGGAGCCCCCACTGCCAAGGAGACTAGGGTTTCAAGGAATAGTGAATCACCAACGTGTGTCAGTTTCCTTTCGTACTTACGCGGGGAGAGTGTGTGTGTGTGTGAGAGAACAGATCGTGTGCTGAATCGCATTTTAAGCGACTTGGAAATATCTCAACACATCTTCTTTAGCGATTTATTCTGCTCGTTACACCCCAATATCATTCTATGTTACTGGTTTAAATTATGTCGATATTAAAACGACAGAAATAACATACAATGGAAAGTTAAGGTGTAATATGAAAAGTAAATAGCAAAGAAAGGGGAGCTACGAAGGGAGAGTGATAACCAGAATTCACCTTTCCTCATGCTAACCAAGTACGAATCAAGAGCTGAAACCTTATAAAGGAAAGTGCCCGTGAAAGTTTAAGTGCTGCAATGGCTTATGTGTATCTGAGTTTTTACAATATCACCGTCTGAACTGGCAGGATGTGTGTGTGTGTGTGTGTGTGTGTGTGTGTGTGTGTGTGTGTGTGTGTGTGTGTATTCTTCATGCCATATAGGGAAGCAGTCTGGTCATCTACTCATAAATGCACTGGACTACGGTAGCATCAGCCCCTGCACCTCGAAGGGAGTTAATACGGAATTGGTTATAAATGTTTGCACTGTAGCGAGGGATGGTTCACAACGAGCATCCTGTGCTGTCTTTATTAATACTTTGGGAGCTAGGAAGGATGCAGAAGACCATGTGTCCTTGAGGGATTCCCAGAGGCGAAAAATAACGAGAAATAACGCCTGGAATTAGCCACACTATATGACGGAACTGGGTCACTGATCCAACGTGGGTAATAAATCCTGTCGTATCGCATCGTTTATAAAGGCTCCAACATGCCTGTATGGGTCGGCCTTGGTCATCTGATAGCGGCTGTCCATTCTGCTTGATCTCTGGCAGCCTCCCTATTCAGTTCCTTATCTCTCCACGGTCTTTTTTGTTCCCTCTTGCAACCCTACACATCCTCCGCACCAATTTGTCCTTCTCCATCCTCTCAACATGCCCAAACCATCACAATATACCCCTCCTCATCACAACACCAGTGCATCTAAGTCCCACCCTTCCATTCAACTCTTCAATCGCAAATAAATCGTGGTTGCATGAAACTGGATGAGCCTTATTTTGAGGTATGCACTTTTTATTCTAACCTGACCTAAAATTGCCATCCCTTTATCTTCAATACTCAGTTAAAGCAGGAGATTAACACTTGAATATGATGCTAGTAACGATGATGTGTTAAAAAAAGGATGCGCAGTCACAGTATTCTCTTATTATACTCCTGAGGTACGTGAAAGAATCTGGAAAGGGACAAAATATCATGGTCAAGATAAAAAGGACTGTAGAGGCGAACTTCCTTGGTTACTGTACTCTGTTCCCGTTACCTTGGCTTAAAACTGCCATCTCTCCATCTTGAATACCAAGTTCTAAGAACAGATTAACACTCGAACATGCTGGTAGTCACGAAGAGGTGCTATGGCAAGGATGCAGAGTCGCTGTATTGTCTTACTGTGCCACTGAGCTATGTGAAACAAGCTGCAAAAGGGCGGAAATCTGGGCCAGGCTAAAGTGAATGAACTATATTTAAATCGACCCTTCAGTCCGACTACACCTGGACATCAAGTTAGGTAAAAGAGGTCAGGGGTCTTTATGGGGTCAGAGTAAACGTGATAAGATAAAAAAAAAAAAAAAAAAAAAAAGTCGCCAGCCAAAGTCCAACCCCTTCAATCCAATAACATATTTTATGGGTTCATTCTCGCTATCTCCAATCGATTTTATTCAACTTTGGAGAGACGTCTAGTAGCAAAAGTGTTAATGAAGGCTACATCTAACTTCACTAGGTCACAAAGTCTCTCCAAACTTTAATAAAATAGTCTGGAGGTAGCAAGAATAAACTAAAAAAACGACAGATGGTGATGATGATGATGATGATGATGATGGTTACTACCAGGTCTACAACAACTATAATAATAACTAATAATAATAATCAGTAGTCGCAGTAGTAGTAGTAGTAGTAGGTTTCAAGCCCATGCAAATTTTCAAGGACGATAAACAGTGGATTTGTGGTCTAGGGTCAATGAAAGCGAGTGTGCTTCAAACAGCCGGAAGTTGCAAGGACACAGCAAGTATCTGGGGGAAACTGGCTTGGATTTATCAAGGACCTTACTCAGATTGCAGGATAAACAGGGCTCCCTAGCAGTTTACCATTACTACTACCACTACGACTACTAGTACCATCATCATCATCAATCATCATCATTGCATGGTAGCACTATGAATGAAGAAAAATGTATAAGCAATCTTTCACACAGGATAAGCTCAAGACAGGCTGTAAACAACGGAACCGGAAATTATGCCGGCATTGACAGTAAGACGCCACTTTCATTCACGACTAGACTCCTTTTACACTAACTTGGCCTACAACTGCCATCTCTCCATCTTGAATACTGAGCTGTAACAAGAGAACATCACATATGGTGCTGGTCACGAAAAGGGGCTATGGACTGGACGTAGACCCGTAGCAGTACCTTGTTCTGCCACTGAGCTACGTGAAAATGACTGCAAAAGGACGAAAATCTTGGCTAAGAGTAAGTTAATGTTAAAATAGCATGGTTACTTCTTATCCCTTTCAGTGCAATGATGCCTTTTTATCAGTTCCATGATGGCTGGATTTGCTCCATTTTTCTGTTATCTTTTCTACAGTATTGTCTTATTCTGCCGCTGAACTACGTGATATATGCTACCTGTCTATCTGTTTATGCCCAGACGCCATAATTCCGTAAGAGGTGGCCGTTTGTCTTTGAGTTAGTTGTTCTACGGGGAGGGGCACTAACCCTCCGCCAACCTACTCTTTGACACGCAGGGAACGCGTATGGGTTGGTTATAAGCTGCATATGATAAAAGAAAAAAAAAATCCAGGCCAGGTTAAGGTAAAATGGGCATGATATAACCCAGAAGCCATATTTATATATTTTCTCGGGTTTAAATTGTGCATAAGACTGTCCTTTATATTATTATGTTCACTCACACGGGCTACCAAACACTCACACGGTTACCAAACACTCACACAGGCTACGAAACACTCACACGGCTACCAAACACTCACACGGTTACCAAACACTCACACGGGCTATCAAACACTCACACGGCTACCAAACACTCACACAGGCTACCAAACACTCACACAGACTACCAAACACTCACACGGGCTACCAAACACTCACACAGGCCACCAAACACTCACACGGGCTACTAAACACTCACACGGGCTACCAAGCACTTGACAACCACACTTGGAAAATACGAAAAAAAAAAAAAATCATCCTAATACAATATTTAACTTCAATGGGGATTTGTTCACCGTAAATACTAGCTGAGGTTGTTTATGAATACGTTCCAGGGTTGCGATTCAGGAACAACTTACCATCAT
The DNA here is from genome assembly GCF_032717465.1 of Coenobita brevimanus. Taxonomy (NCBI): domain Eukaryota; kingdom Metazoa; phylum Arthropoda; class Malacostraca; order Decapoda; family Coenobitidae; genus Coenobita; species Coenobita brevimanus. The sequence continues at coordinate 2,176,354 of NC_137056.1, forward strand.
ATCCCTCTCGTAAGTCAAGATCTGCTTTTGTAGGAAGGACAAGGAGAGGCGAGACATTAATCTTCCCAATCTCTCGCTCATCCTGTGGGAAAAAAAAAAAAAAAAAGTATGCGAGTTACGTGATGGAGTTGATCGTGAGTCTCTTTGTGAATCCGGAGTTGATCGTAAGTCTCTTTGTGAATCCGGAGTTGATCGTAAGTCTCTTTGTGAATCCGGAGTTGATCGTAAGTCTCTTTGTGAATCCGGAGTTGATCGTAAGTCTCTTTGTGAATCCGGAGTTGATCGTAAGTCTCTTTGTGAATCCGGAGTTGATCGTAAGTCTCTTTGTGAATCCGGAGTTGATCGTAAGTCTCTTTGTGAATCCGGAGTTGATCGTAAGTCTCTTTGTGAATCCGGAGTTGATCGTAAGTCTCTTTGTGAATCCGGAGTTGATCGTAAGTCTCTTTGTGAATCCGGAGTTGATCGTAAGTCTCTTTGTGAATCCGGAGTTGATCGTAAGTCTCTTTGTGAATCCGGAGTTGATCGTAAGTCTCTTTGTGAATCCGGAGTTGATCGTAAGTCTCTTTGTGAATCCGGAGTTGATCATGTCTCTGTGAATCCAAGCCAACGGGTCAAATTCTCAAGACATATTTACGACTGCATCTCCATCGTAACTTTTTTTTCAGGAAGGACAAAGAAAGGAGAGATCGGAGCCTTCCCATGCCTCCTGTTCCTCCTATAAATAAATGAATCCCAGCTATGAGAAAAAATATCCTAAGCTACATCTGTTTTCTGCAGGGCGAACGTGGGAGCCTACAGAATCATTCCCTGCTTCTAGTTCTCCCTGTAAAACCAAATCATGAGTTACGACACGGGATCGATCATAAATGTTGTCGTGAAACTAGCCCTCAGGTCGGTAGCGTTATCTAAGTGTTTATCTTATCCGGGTTATCAGTACGGGGCCCACCACCATCTGACAAGAACACAGTTTGTTTCTCCCTCTCTGCCAGTGTTTGTCCTATGTGTACTGGAAATATTCTTCACGAAAAAAAAGTTTCTGGTGGTGGTAAAGAGTGGGGAAGGCTGGTGAGACTGACTGTGGTGAAGAGGTGGTTAATTGGACAGGGAATGTGGTTGAAAAGTGTGGTGAAGTGATGATATAACTCGGCGGAGATGGGAGACGTGACTTTGTGACCGTAAAAGTCAACGCATCGTAACAGACCTAAAAGTCGATGCATTACGAACATCGAGGAGTCAGTTAAAGGAACCTATCAGTGAGGGTTAATGAGAAGACAAAGGAAGTCAAAATAACAAGTGAAGTGTGTCAAAGCTCAGTGGCTACATGAAAGAGGCTGGACCTGTAAGTCGCTGCATCAGGAACAGAAATTAAATCATATGGATCATCAGTGAGAGTGAACGTATTTGAATATAACAACAAACTGGTGATATAACTTGATGATGGTGTGAAAAAGGGTGTGTTCAAAATAAATAATAAATAACCAAATAATAATAATAATAATAATAATAATAATAATAATAATAACTGCCTAAGTAACAACGAGGGGAAGTGAGTTAAAAAGACAAGTATGAGAACCACAGGCCTACGCGTCGCCCCTCAGCCCATCCCTCGTAATGCCCCAGCCACCCCCGTGCCCTTACCGAGGACCAAGTTTGCCCTCGATGCGTCCCCCATGATCAAACGCAAGGATGAGCCCGGTCCCACGCTTAGGATCCTCGCCCAGACCCTTCCGCCTGGTGAACCCTACGTCAAGCCAGGTCACGATGTCCAGCCGGTCGAGGAGAGTGAAAGCCCTACGACCACCAGTAGTTCAGACAATCTCTCACCGCCTGTTTTTCCGGCATCTAGGCCCACACCACCAGTCCCAAAGTCATCGCTCCCAGCACCGTCACACACACCAAACGTCACAGAATCATCACATACACCATCACACACACCAGCAGTCACACATACACGGTTATTCCCATCGTCACCACATGCACCATCAATCTTACAATCACCACCAACATCGACCGACTCAAATACACCACCACCCAAGCCACCTCGGACGTACAAACACAGGAGTCCAGGAACGCGGCAGGAGCGTACAGTGCGAGGTGCTGGGGGAGCACGGGTGGTTAGCGATGCTTCAGGTGGCCAGCGTACACCAATGGCAAGCCGTCCTGGTCTCATGAGTGTCCTATCCCCATTCCGCCATCGTCCCTCAGAATCTCCATCGCAGCAAGATCCTCAAGGGCCACAAGCGAGGCAATCAGGCTCAAACCACCCCCAGTATTCTTGCCTCCCTCCTCAGCAGACTAGGCCAGACTCGCAGTCATTACAATCAACAGATCACACTAACCAGCCCGATTCCTTACCTCTTAATGCCCAAACCCAGACCTTTCAGCCCAGTACTAGGGCTCCTTCTGTACCACCCCAGTCGGCTAAACCACGCTCCACAGGTCAGCTCCAGTCCCTGCCTCCTATCTTACCATCCCGCCCTAGTTCGTCAGAGTTAAATGCTTCTCGAGCGAGGCACAGGGCTGGACAGAGCAGCAGTGAACAGACCAGTGGTAGACAGAACAGTGAAGAACAGGGGAGAGATGGACAGAACAGAAGGCATAATGGCAGCGAACAGGTTAGCGGCAGACAGAACAGTGGTGAACAGAGAAATAACAGACAAAATAGAAGACAGAATGCTAGTGAACAGAGAAGTGAAGGACAGGGAAACAACAGACCCGCTACTCTGCAACCCACACGCCCTGCCCCGCCACCCATCGCCAAAAAGCCCCCTAGCCAGCTGCGTCGCCCCGAACCTGCCTGCACGGTGGAGGAGTTCGAAGCCAGCTGCCAGGAGGTGTTTAAGTACAGAAAATCAGCAACCAAACATGCCGCCGCTGGCAGACATGCTCAGGTCAGTACACACACACACACACACACACACACACACACACACACACACACACACACACACACACACACACACACACAGAAAGACATAATGATACCAAAAGAGTTGCTATAATTGATGACAGCATTTCTATGGCGAGGTACAGGGTACACGAGGTTTATGTAAAGGTAACAGAAGATATCACTGTAATCAGAGCACTCCACAAGGACAGAAAAAAGCGTGTCTCTCTGTTAACATGCGGGGTTGAATATGATCCTGTAGTTAACCTATTATTGCTTGGAGCTGCTGCACGGGGGCCTATGCAGAGGAGGAATCTACCATAAAGTACCTCCTTTCGCCTACCAGCTCATAATCGCAACGCCCATAGGTCTAAAATTCAGTGCTCACCCAAATCTAAATTTCGAAAATGCCCAACACCAGAGGATGCTGAACACAAAAGGGTTAATTTGCTGAGCGTGCTACGTATGCTAAGTATGCTGACTCTTAAGCTGAATGCTGCAAGCTGATCCTGTTTATATGCTGGGTTTTTTAATGTTAAAATCTGCTAAATCCCTCAGGCCGCCAGACACTACCAAACAGCACTTACCGCCATGGACCGCGTGCTGGGGACTCACGTACTGACCATCACCTCCAGTGAGCCCACGCGCCAGCACCTCTTTTCCCTGCAGGAGGAGGTATTCACACTCAGGTAGGTCATAGGTCAAAGGCGTCCTCTCCTTCCCCCAGTCTGTAGAAGGGCACACTTAAAATTAGTTTCTTCTCTCCTCTACCCGTCACCTTTTCCTTGCATAGATTCCATTTGGTTCCATCTCTCTCTCTCTCTCCTTAAATGTACTGGACAACGACAGCCTAGCCTCGGCCTCTTACACCTCAAAGGGCTATATGGGACTAGGACTGATATTTACCACTATTTTGTATTTCATGTTTTCCTTTATTTTTCAATCGCTCTTTTCTTACTTTTTCTTATTCTTTTATTTTTATTCTTAAATGTACTGAACAACGGTAGCCCACACCTCGAGGGGGACAATATGGGATTAGCACTTACCGCTATTTATATTTCTTTACATTTATTTATTGGCATATTTACTGTATTTCTTATTTCGTCGTCAGGAAGGAGGTGCTGCACGGGTTCATGGACGCTCAGACAGCCGTACAGACACCCTCTCGACTGACCATCTCTTCCACACCCACGCCGGGAGCACCACCATCCTACGACGACGTCATTAAGGAGGACCAGAGGAGGCATCAAGGTACAGCCATGAGCTAAAGTTCCCTGACACTTCTCTCCCGGTTATGGCAATGGAAGGTATCACATAAACTGTTTAATATGATAACAATATGAAGCACACAAGAAAAGAGTATGAGATGGAAATATCCTCTGTCGTTTGAGAAGTGGCAAAAATAGTGAAGGCAGGACACGATGCTCACAGGGAAGAGTCGGAAAACTTTAGTTAATGGCCTTTTGCTCTTTAAATGTTACTCCACAGTTGCATTTCAAAATCTGAGACAGCAAAACATAGGCATGCCCTCAAATTTTAATGTCACATATCTAAAACAACAGAATAATCTCCATGGGTGGATTACTCGCCATGTACGTTGTGGACATGTCTCCATCGCCTGTAAAACTTTAATCTTACAGGCAATATCAAAGTTAAAATAAATACCAATATCCTCAAAGTTCGTAGTCCCTGAAAACCTTTGTAGGCCCCGGGTACAGTGCTCAGTGTGATCCCTTGATAATTCGGCCTTGTTTACCTCCATGCCATCAGAGATTCGTTTCCATGCCACACTGCAGAAGTGCAGTCAGCAGTAAGGAAGTCTCTTCCTCTTGTTATACAGATGAACGTCAAAAACTGGGATGTTGCCTTTCCCCTCATTATCTCACACACTGGCTTCCTCCCCCAGAAGAGATACCTCCGCTGCCACCCCGCCAGCCGTCCATGCGGGGCCGTGCGTCACAATACACCCGCCCCCGGCAGTCACACACTGCACGCCATGGTCGGACTAACTCTGGCTCTGAACAGGTACCGGACTGACGATCTAGGAGGCAGATAGTGTACTCATAACTTTTTCAAAGTTTAAATTGTATACAAGATTGCTTACTTATAATGTTTTCTTCAATAATACAGCTACCAAACACCACACAACCCAACTAGAGTAAATATTAAATGAAAAAATAATACTTTCTCACACTAATTAACTGCTATGGGGATCTAATCATCGTAAATACTGGTTAAGATTCATAAATATTTTCACAGGCTGGCTCGTCTAGCACCACCTCTGGGGGAGATTCTAGGATACCAAGAGAGAGTTCTGCACGCCCCAGACCCCCTACACTCCGCACAAGACCGTCCTCTGTCACTGGAGCGGATTCCAGAGTCGAGACACTGGTGGATGTCGCAGAGTCTAGTCGTGCCCCTTCAACGCCTGCAACCGCTCCACCTACCTTTGTGTCCCAGCCCCTCTGTCCCACTCAGGTCCCCATCAGACCCAAGTCCTATCACTCAGGCCACAGTAGTATCCTTACACCACTCACTCCTACCGATCTCCCCTCTCATGCTTCGACGGTTGTCCCTCCAAACCCCTCCAAAAATGCCACTTCCTCCTCATCTAACATCCTTAACTCTGTTCCTTCCCTACCTCCACCAACCTCATCCAGCGTGTACCCACCCATCTCTCTTACATTTGCTCCGTCCTTCAGTATCCCAGCTAAAGAACTTGGAGCAAAGCCGAAAAGCCCATCAAGTGACCCATTCTCCCCCGTCTCGCCTGATACGCTAGATGAAGTTGTGGAGAGTCAGATGGCCGCCCTGGAGTTGTGTCAGACAAAGAGGGGTGCGAGGCAGACACCAAAAACTACCCCGCCACAACACCCCTCTGCATCATTCCCGATCACCCCTGAAAGTTCTACGTCACTATCCAAGTCTCCCCCTCCCAATACTTCTGGTGCTAATACTCCAGATGAATTGTTCAGTGAGCTGCAATCTTTCAACTCTGCCTTCTCATCCGGCCCCATACCCATGAGTACGGCATGCAACTTTCAGTCAGTAGAAGGAAATATCAACAAGGCTCCCAGTTCTGTGCCTGTGATATCTAAACCTTCTGCAATGACGGCCAAAATCAAGGACCCCTTCAAGACCGTGGATCCCTTCCCTCCTGTGAACCCAGAAGACACAATGTCTGAAACTCTTTTCTCTGATGAAGCTCCACTGCCTTCCATATCTTCACGTAGGAAAGAGGGTGTTGAGGCTACAGAATATTCTGCGGCTCATCATATTAACAAGACCTCAGCAACCACATTTAAGGCAGACAAGAGTGGCAAAGTCAATGGTACGAAAGATGAAAACAATCAGAATGAATCTAACTTTTCCAAGTCAAATGATGGGGAAGATTCCATACTCGAGGCTCTGGACTTTGCTATCGTTAAGCCACATCCAAAAGTGACACCGCGGAGATCAAATGGCGCTGTCCCCAGGTGTCACTCAGAGGAGACCCTGCTGGACCACTCCTACGGAACTCTTGAGGCGATCTTGAAGCAGGATAAGGCAAAGTGTGCAAGTCGGTCGTCCATCATTGAGGAGTTTGATCCCCTGGTTACAGCCTTCCTTGAATCTGGGCAACACCTGGAGAACACGAATGACGCAGATGGTACCCAGGACACCCCAGAACAAGCGACAGGAGGCTTCGATTATCCAGAAGCCACGAAGGACAACCCAGGGCAGGCAACAAGAGGTTACAATTATCCACAAGTTGCACAGGACAGGGTTGTGGACTCAACTACCATCCATGATACAGCGGAGGCAGTAGGAGCGAATGCCCAGCCTCATGTTAAGCTTCGAGGTGCTCCTTACCCCAGAGTCACAAGGTATTGTATCATTTCCCTAAGCTTAAGGCATATATGATTCCGTGTTTATGTTTTTATCATCGCTCATATGGCTAGCAAACAAATCACTGCCAAGCGAGAATGGATAACAACATTGAAAAATACAACCAAACAGATTTTTTTTTAAAATGATAATCCACTGCTATAGAGGCTAATTTACCGAAAAACTTTATTAGAATCCTTAATGAATTTGTCCCCAGGTATGGTGGAATCATAAGCGTGCCTGAGGGAGAGGAGGAGGATCGCCCGGTGGTGTACCAAGAGGAAGGGGCGATGGCCGGGGAGGAAGAAGAGGCCTTGGGAGGGGAAGGACTGGGAGTTGGGGGGACGTACGATGACCTTTACTATGACAGTGATGAGGACTTCTCCGGGAAGGGTATCAGCAACACAGAGCTGAGGTCGTCCTTCTCCAGCCAGAGGTCGTGGCCCCCGGATCCTCAGCCCTCCCAGCTCTACCCGACGATCGACAAGTCAGATATGGAAGAGGAAAGTGTGGATGTTGGCCGCTCTGCATTTTACAGGGCCAACTCACAGCCCGAGGTAAGGGGTACCAAAAATGCATTAATTCATTTGACAAAAAGAGCACTTATTCACCCTCCACTGCAGTACATGCATGATTCCCCTCAGTTGTATTATTATTATCTATATTTTATTAACCTTTGATTGTGCATATGAAGAACTACGAGTGTCAACCTTCTCAATACGATGTTCGGAGCTAAGTCTTCTGTTCAGGATTTCCACCTTGGCGCATACCAGAGAACATACCAAGCCTCTCTCAGCTTAGGAATATTAGCCTGCATAAGTCAGAAGCAAAGGAGGTGAAATATGAGGAGAACTTTTGTCCCCGCTTGTACCTGACTTTTGCTCTTCCTACTCCAGTCTCCCCGCAGCAGCACGTACCGTCACTTGCTCCGCATCAGGGAGGGGGTCAAAATATTCTTCATCCACAACGACGGCGTCATCACCTCGCCTTACAACAAACCCGTCCTCTCTGTCACAAAAGGTATGCTGTCAGCTGGGATGAGTGAATTTTGCGTGCTTACTCTCTTGTACTTGTTGCACAGTAATGATACAGCTGAACACCACACACTCTTTCTTTTAGATGCTTGGGTGTTGTACCGATTTTAGGACTTTTGTTGGAGCGTGGGACTTTGCAACTGGATACCCTTCTTGACGTCAACCCGTGGCTCTTGTGTGGATCCAATGTTCGACCCTCAGTCAGTAACATGCACACTAACAAACTAAACCACACAGTAAATGCCTTTTCTTTATATAAGGAGCTTAATACTTTCTGAAATCAATTTATCAGATGCACTTCGGCGTCAGCCACTGCCTTACTGATGGAATAAAAAACACTCAACCCTTCAATCAACTGCACGCACTCTACCACAAGACAACACAGTCATTATGTAATGTTATATGATGAACTCGACATTTTCTGTACTTAATTTCTTGTAATGATGTGATTCTCTCCCTCAGACCTAACTCGCAACTTTCTGGTGGGAGAGGGTATTACTGTGAGCGTGGGCAATCATCTTTGGCGTTGTGAGCTGCACAGTAAGCAAACCCTGGTGCTCAAGACGCTCAGCGGGGTATACATGTTCAAGGATACCAACGGCAATCTAGACTGTGAGTTAACCTTTTATCGTGAACACAAAGCATAGTCACATTCTCCCTCTCTCTCTCTCTCTCTTCCATGAATGTGAATATCATCGCCATCATCATCATTTTACGGTATTCATACATGTATCTGTCAGCCTTGGTACCTCTCTCTATCCCTAGATGGGAAAAAAGATCACAACCATGACGATGATGATGAAATTAAGATCGACGAAGAGATGTAAATTTGTGTAAGCAGAAACAATGGTATGTGGGTTCTTTCTTCTTATTACTACTACTATCACCATTATTCTTATTCTTATTATTATTAGGCCGTGCTGTGGGTATACGTGTTCCAAATAACGTAAGGAAGGCGCAACACGAGCTGCTGCAACACATACTGCAGGAGAACACGCTCATGGAGGAGGAGAGGCCAAAGGGAATCACTAAAGGTACCGGTAACACTCACTTTGACTTCGCGAGTATGTTGATTTTTTTTTTTTTTTTTTTTTTTTAGCGAAAGTTATGTCGTGGCTTTTTTAATACTAATTACAAACAATATGTAGTTCTGTCTGTCTGTCTCTGTTTATCTATCTATCTACCAGTCCATCAATCAACGTGTCTCCAGCAGCAACCACGAGCCTAACTCTTACCTTTTCGCAAATTCCGCCAGCCATCTCGAAGGGCGCGTCCACGGCGGCGACTCGTGTCAACACCATAGTGGGAAACCAAATGTACGAGACCAACCAGGCCTTCATTAGACGAAACTCCATCAGGGCGCGTAAGTAATGAATATATGTTTGTTCATTAATTGTTTTTTCTACTCCATAGTTGGTTCAAGGAGTGGGAAGGCAAATCATTACTCTAAACGCAGGCGGAGCAGGAGGAGAAAGAGAAGGTTCTAAGAGAAAGCGTTGTCGCAGCATCCAGGCACGTTACAGAAAACTTTGTAAAACATTATTCATTTTTTGCACTCAGGTCCCCTAGAATCTTCTGCTGTGCAACAGGCTGCAGTTTTGCCGTGCTTGTTGGGCTGTAAATATGCTCTTACCCCAGGCCATCAGTTGAACCTAATATAGTTCAGGCAGCAAAACAGACTGCACTGCAAACACCAGCAACCAAAATTAATTGTTACTGATTCCGGATGATTACTGTAATGGCCTAAAATTGCCGCTTGTGATGCTGTGAACTAGTATAATGACAGGCCATGGGATAATCTTGTAGAATATCCACTGGGGGAAGCATACATGTAATTCAGGTAAGGTAACGTTAAGCATATTTTGTGGTGGTCGGTGTAGCAGTCCAGCGATGCCTAATATAGCTCATTCAATTTAACCTGGCAGATATTTTCCGTCTGTGGCTTTATTTCCGATCGTTCGATGGCAAAGTAAAACGATACTATTTTCCTATATCCTTTCCACAGCACTTCTTCCTGACTAGCGCTATGTTCTTGTATTCATCTCTCGCCACTGTCCAGGGTTCAAAGACAGATGACAATTCCAGTCCAAATGAAACTGAAAAGAGTATAGTCAGATATCTGGAGAGAGAGAGAGAGAGAGAGAGAGAGAGAGAGAGAGAGAGAGAGAGAGAGAGAGAGAGAGAGAGAGAGAGAATGCACGTTAAATTCCAAGTCATAAGTGTGGTTTGTGCAGGAAGGACAATAAAAGGAGGGTGCACAGACTTCCCATGTGTCTCGTTCTTCCTGCAAAAAACAAATCTACGTTACGACGGGGAATCCATCGTGTGTTTGAGCATCACATCCGAGGCTCCATCAAGATCATGTCCCCGTACACAACCATCTGATTATATAAAGATTTTACATTTTTTTCACATTAATCATACGTGAAACTGTCATCTCTCCAGCTTAAATACTGAGTTACACACACACACACACGGTTATAATAAAATGTGAACACTGGGATATGGTGCTAGTCACGAAAAAGTGCTATGGAAAATGCAGACCCATTGTATTGTCTTATTCTACCACTGAGCTACGGAAAATAAGTCGTCATAGGTCGAAAATCTGCGCCTACTTAAAGTCAAGGAATTATTGATATGACAAGGATAGTAACTTTGCTTCTTAACACATCCCTAGGGCATGCCGACCTGCAAATAAAATCTACGGCATGTCAATCCAACTTTCACAATAAGAGGGGTAAACTAAAGAGAATATAATACACAAGAAATTCCTCAGATATAATGACCAGAATAAAGCGCAATGGAAGGAGTGTTATGAAATCTCCAGAGTCATTTAGAATACGCCTCTCACACTGTTCCCCATTTCAGTGAAGGGCATGTCCAGGCGACTCAACACCCTGGTGGAGAAGACTGGAGGCACCTTGAATGTAAGTCAGTGGTGTGTGTGTGTGTGTGTGTGTGTGTGTGTGTGTGTGTGTGTGTGTGTGTGTGTGTGTGTGTGTGTGTGTGTGTGTGTGTGTGTGTGTGTGTGTTTCGGCGGGCTGGAGGAATGGAATATTTTGGTGGGAGGAGTATGCACTGCAAATTATATTATTATACTTACGTGAATACAGTTTATCAGATTTAGCTTTTCAGTTTTGAGTACAGTATTTTACAGCTGCTACACAATAGTTTTACGACAATGTTATATAATACTTCAACTTGGGTATAAACGAAACTGTCAGGACTAACTGTGGCATTTCATTAAACCAATAAACTCAACATCTTAAAAGACACTCTCTCTCTCTCTCTCTCTCACACACACACACACACACACACACACAACCACAATATACATAATTCTGGTCAACACGATGATCTTTTTTTTTCCAGCAGAGGGAAGATCTATCCAGTACAGGGGTTAGCACAATACATACTACTACAATTAACATTTTCCCTACAAGACATTACAACAGTCCCTACAACAAGTCTACAATACTACCACTACATCAATCGCTACTAGAATAATAAGTCTTAGTCCTTAATTCTCCCTCACCTGATGTCTTTTTTTTTTTTTCCAGGAGCTGCCAGAGGAGTATAAGGAGCTGCAGGAGATGGCCGACCAACTACGCATCTCACGTTCAGCCAAGATGGTGCAGTACATCTGAGGAGTACAGTACAGCCACGTTAGTAATCAGTGTACACTACAAAAGCAACTAAAGGTACAATTAACCCACGAACACTTCAGATTTCTAGTGAACTCCGGCTAGTCTTTCCATCTCAAGCCTGTCACCCTCTCCTCCTCTCCCCTTCCAACCTCACTCATATACACTTATTTAGACAGTCACTTATTCTCCATTCCACCGTCGCTATTCTAAATTTCACCGTCGGGGATTTAAGTTCACCCAGTATTCTACTACTTAAACTTGTCACTTCCCTCTATTGGCTAATACTCCGACGGTGAGAGGGGCTTGGTATGTTTCCCTGCCCTTAGTGACTTTTAATGATGTAGCAGGAAGAAACTGAATGACGTGCCCTAATTGTGAAGAAGACAGTGGAAAAGCGGGCGACCTTGTGTGTGTGTGTGTGTGTGTGTGTGTGTGTGTGTGTGTGTGTGTGTGTGTGTGTGTGTGTGTGTGTGTGTGTGTGTGTGTGTGAGGATACTACTGTGCTCGATCAACGAATAACAGGGGGACATAACTCTTTAAATCATCCAGTGGGGAAGGAGGTGAGTGTACTTTTAACCCTTCCATTAATTCTAACTATGCGGAGAAATTCGTTCTTCTGCTAATTATATCACGTATCTCAGGGAAGAAAAGACGGTGCTCTTAAAAACCAATCCACTTCACATCCCCACTCTATAGAATGTAAGTTTTTGTATGCTTCTCTCTCTCTAACATCCTTTGGCGTAACATCCCGCAGCATGGAGTGGCGGACATGTGACACCAGGTGGGAAATATGACACTGACACCACAGGACTTATGACACCTCTCGTGGAGGGATCGGGACGTGCTCTCTCTCTCTCTCTCTTTGTCTGCCTGTTTCCTCAACCCCCCTCCTCATGCACCTTCTGTAAGTCTTGCATCTCTTGAAAGAACACCTGATCTTTTATGCCCATCACGGCAGATATTGCACATAAGGTTGGATTCATTTGCATACACGCCATATTTCGCTACCTTGGTATGGTTTAGGCTCTTCACTGCGATGACGTGTATATTTTGTTATTACTTGGAGACGACTTATTCTGCTAAGGGAAAAAGTGGCTCAGTCAAGAGGCTAATGAAGGCTATGGCCCATATTCTCGTCGCTTCAAGAGGCTCCCTTAAACCTCTTCCTTAGCGATTTATTTTTAGACATTCCTGGTTAATGTTCTTTCATACGTTAAAAATTCAGAGTATGGTGATATTAAAAGGATTCACTTAGAAGAGAACAGTAAAGTGAAAAAGACAAAATAAATCACTTAGGCAGAGGTGTTAGGGAGCTTTTTAAACCAACGAGAATACGGGTTTATATCTTAACCCTGGAGTTCACAGTTTTCCCAGGCTGAATGCAATGTCACGGGGACAACACGAGTACAGTGAAAATAACGTCTTTATAGTGAGGTGTGTGTGTGCTACCTCCCTTTCCTTGGGGGAAGCAGCCTAGGTATATAGATAGATAGATAGATAGATAGTGTGTGTGTGTGTGTGTGTGTGTGTGTGTGTGTGTGTGTGTGTGTGTGTATGTGTTCATTTGCATAGCTTGACCTCACACTTCCGGTTCACTACGACGATGCCTTACACATTTCATTCTTGCTACCACTAACTGATTTTATTAAATACCTCGTAATGAATGGGTTAAAAGCAAAACCCACTAACACATTTATATATTGTTAATTCTTGCTACAGCCAAAAGGGGTAAATGAGATTACTCTAAGGACGAAGGAACACGAATACAGCTAATTATTGACCTATCCATTTACCAATAAATCAATCGGTCTGTCTACTTAGTTTGTAGGATCATCTCATAGCCAGGGGAAAAAAAAGAAAAAAGAAAAAAGAAAAAAATAGAGCAAATAAAAAGCTCTCTGAATTTTATCTCGGCTAAACCGCTTCCCTTTATTCCATTTTATTCCAATCCACCTTCCTTACTATACTATTTAATCCTGTTACACTCTCGTTATTCATCATCCTCTCCCTCTGCCATGTGGCTCTCCATCCCAATAACCCACCATACCGCATACTATGCATTCTCTGTCCATCCATAGTTCTCGGTCTACCTCTCCTTCTCCAGCAGTTCATCTTCCTACACACTGTACATCCCTCATCTCTATTCACCCACGCAATTCCCAGTCTACCTCTCCTCCAGCAGTTCATATTCCCCCATACTGTACTGCACATCCTCCAACTCTGCCCATCCACCTAGTTCTCAGTCTACCTCTCCTTCAGCAGTTCATATTCCCACATACTGTACTGCACATTTCTCGCCTCTGTCCAGCCGTCTAGTTCTCGGTCATCCTCTCCTCCAGCAGTTACATCACAACCCATCTTCCCTCAAACACCTCGTCTCTTCATCTTCCCCTCGTTCTCCACTTCCCCTCCACACACGCACACAGTTACTCCACTGTTCTTCATTCTACCCACCACGAACAGCGGTCATCAACTTTAAGAGCTATTGACTGCAGAATCCTTCACCTCCCCCTCTCTCTCTACCCCTTCCCCCTCTTCAAGCCCTCCCTAACACTCTCCATCCCTACCCACCTTCCCACACACGTTTCACAACCCTGCCTCTCCATCTCATTCCCGGTCTTCCTTTCCCTCTTCTGCATTCTAACTCGCCTTACCTCAACTTACTCCCTCTCCAACACCTACTCCTCGCCCCCTTCTCCACCCAGATCCTAAAAATAACCGATTATAGACCGTGCTCTCTCTCTCTCTCTGTTCACTGCACACCATTATCCCGGAGTTATGTAAAATTCAAAGATCTTGTACTAAACAAAGCAATATTAGGCCCTTAGAACAACTGATGCTTTCTTTTTACATGAGTCCGAATAAAACTGTCTCGTCGTTGTAATACAACTGAAGGAATTACTGTACTGAGCGTTAATGAAGACTGCTTAAAAACTCATGAAGTTTGTCCTAAGTAGTCAAACTGTAGCAGGATTATAATATGGCAACAATCGTGATGAACAGGTTTATATGTAAAATAATTGGCAATGATTTCTACAAGTAAACTCCGGACTGTGAAAACCTCCATCCTCTCAAAGAAACAGCAGTATGAATAAAATAGTGTCACGCACTGAAAAAGGTTAAGGTGTAAAATACGTTATGGTTTCAACAAGTAAAACGCTTCAGGCTCCTTCAAGATACAGCTGCCCTCACTCCTCACCATTATCAGTGTATGGGGCATAATGTACGTACAACATGCTTATCTACCCAAGCTGATAACAGTGGCTACCTCTTTCCACTGCTGCCCTACTATGGGCAATCGCCATTTTGGATACAGTATTTTAGGGACTGGTATGGACACTGGTACACGGCGATTCAAAACCAGCCTGAAAAGCATAATAACTGCACCATACAGACACAAGGTGATTTGAAAATAAGCCTGTCACTCCATGGGTAAAAAAAATAAAAAAAAAATAAAAATAAAAAAAAAATATGGAAACTGGCTTCACTTTATTTCTTTTAAGTGAAAGGGAAGAAGTTAGTGGAACAGACGGAGAAGAGTGGGTGGGACAGACTAGGATAACAGTCCAGGCTCGAGCAAGGGCAGTATACCCTGTTAAGATAGGTATTTTGGACTGGGACGTATTGGCAGCATGAAATCTTGAATCAAAACCTTCTCCACGAATACGTAAGTGTTGCCTTCATACACCTGGAGTATTTCAGTGGACGTATACATTTAATATACTGTATATGGATTTTAAACGGGCTTGGTCATCATTGTTTAGCCTCCCTCTGACATTCACAAGTGTCTGTGGGAGCCAAAATGCATAGGTGTTTAAGTACCCTGCAACGTGAATCTCTCTCTCTCTCTCTCACACACACACACACACACACACGCACACATACACACCACTCCCTGGCTCAGTGGTAACACTCTCGCCTGCCATCTGGTACGATAAGAGTTTGCGCCTTGCTCAGATTGTGAAAGTATCACTGACGAAGTGGGTGGTTATTGTCCCCTTTGAGCAAGAGGATGGGTGTGTGCGTGTGTGAAGGTCACAGTCTTGCCCTTAGATCGGACTATATGAGCCCTCGGCTCTCTTCCAGGAGGGTAAAAAGCTGATGATCGCGACCATCACATGATCCTGACCGACCTCATTACACACACACACACACACACACACACACACACACAGGGGACAGAAGGGTCAGAGCTATTTATAGCTGAATCCAGATGGTGCCATGTCACACTAACTTCTGTAACTGGAAAAAAAAAAAAAAAAAAAGGGGGGGGCTGGATGATGTTTGACGACTATTACCTCAGCTAAAAAAAAAAAAGTGCTGGATGATGTTTTACGCTATTACCTCACTTTCATGTGAATGTGTGTGGGGGGAAGGGGGGGGGGTTTCTGGTGCTGAGTGAGGCCAATGGTAAATCTGGTTTCCAACACCTGTGGTATGAAATTGTTTTGGTCAGATTTCATACAAAATTTACACAGTTGAGGTACAGCGGGTTTGTGAGTGGCCTAAATGTGGGCAGTCTGGTTGTAACTCTCCTCCTTTGATCTTATAGTCCAAGCCATGGCTGTGCTCTATTGTCGTGTTCATGAAAGCTGAAACTTCATTTACAATACAGTACAGGTACATGTATTAAGCATTCCCACAGCTCAACACTTGCCTATGAGGCAGACTTGTAGTTCCTACAACAGGGAAGAAAGGGAAGCAAACTTGGCTTTCATGTCTCAAAACATATCCAAGAGCTGTGTTCTACATATCATCTCAGTTTCTATGGGAAAATTTTTAAATAAGATTAAGCATCAATTTAACACTGAACATAGGGTATTAATGCCTGTACGTTGAACAATTTCACACTGCATAATTGTAAGTGGGACTGGTAAAATGACCATTCAATAATTATTGTCATTTTTGATTAGTAAGCCTTAATTTTAGGTTCTGATATGTATTATATGTCATAGTTCATCTTAATAATCATTTTCATATTACAGTACTTCATTCCATACACACTGCATTATTTCACTTACATCAGTCACAAACAAAGCAACACACAGTTCGTCCCTCTTTTAGGTTATCACGCTTTTCATTAAAAACTGAATACAGTACATTTCCTAAACAGAATTACTGAGGGAGCTGATCTCTGACAAAATCTGTACATTACAATATTGCAGTTTACTATGTACCCTAACAATTATATTTAACTTTGTCAGTTTTAGAAATCACTCTTTCAGTTTTAGAACACCATATGGAGGATTAAATAATCCTGATGTTGTTCTGAGTTTTCATGCCAATTCGGTTCTACTGTAAGAGATAGCAAGTATCCCATGTGTTGCAACTGTTATACAAAAATAGTGAATTCTCAGAGATTAACACCATTTTTGCCTATCATACATCCCTGAGTTTGGCCCCTTGTGTCAATAACACATACACATTACTATATTATTATTATTATTATTATATTATTATTATTATTATTATTATTTTTGTAACTTTTCAACCCCCTAGTTAATCGAAGATATATATATGTAAAAACAAGAAGCAATAAAAGACATTAATAGCATAAGGATGATGAATTTGTTCTATGTTTGAATATATACTGAGGTATAAAATTTTCTTACTGAAATGATTACTTGTGATTATGAAAATGTTTATTCAATTCTGTTGTTTTCTTGTTCCAATAAAACAAATAACCACAACCGCTGAGGAGTTTTTACTAAATTTTAAATATCCACATCATATTTGTTTCTGTTGTTATTACTATGGCACCTGGCTCAGTTGTATGCAAACCCCATGGGTAAAAAAAATTGAGGCACTTAACCCCCATCAATCCAATAATGCATTTCTGTAGTTCATTTTTGCTACCTACACATAGTTTTGTTAACTCTGGAGAAACCATATGTAGTGACGGGTTAGAAACAATTTCTATTAATCCCTTCACAACCTAATTTCTCTCCATATGCTGAATGAAACAGTCGGAAGATAAAAAGAAAAAATTTAAAATACATCATTGGATTGAGGAGACAAAGCAGGGAATCCCAGAGATCTTTGCCTGAGGTTATGTTCAACAACCACAGTATCTATACTGTGTGAGTGAGGTGTAAGAAGGTAAGAAAATATTTACCCTCATAACTTCAGTTCTAAAGAGCAAAGTGTAGTGGTATCCTTTCCTACACAAAACATTTTATGAAGATGAAGGCTGGCTATTGTGAAGCTGCATGAGAATCTCATAAGTGGCAAAAAGTACTACAACAGGGAAAGAATTCATGAGAGAAACAAGGTAGTGTGAAAAGCTAGGAGTCCAGGTAGAGCAGGGCAGTAGTTGAATATGGGTCCATTAAAGATAACCCCCAAATAAAAAGTCCTCATCCTCATCCTCATCCCTATATCAACCCTTATTTTCTCCCACCAGACAGGATGGAGTGAGGCAGGATCCAGGTACAGTACGAGGAGCAAAAATACGTAGTTGGTGAACTAGCAACAGCATGCATAGTAAAATGGGCCAAACAGTCACTCACACATGTCAAACTTTAAAGATTCTGGTTTGACCTTACAAACATCTTCACATATTACTTTGTATTTTTCTGTGTAGATGGTTACGATTACTATAATGATTATAATGATGAAACATGCTCCATGGCTCAGTATATATGGCATTAGGCAGCCATATGTGACTATGGAATCGTATATGGTATATGAATGAAGAAAATATGGTAATGGACGTGTTGAAGAAGGAAAAGTATGAGGTAACTGATGAGGACATAAAGTGGAAGATTAAAAAGGTGTGACATGTGTAAGGTCAGGTGTGGGTTGATATGCAACCAAAGAGTACCTGAACACTTTCCATCTCTACATTTTGAATCACTGAACATATCATTACAAATAAATCTCCAGTAACTTTTCATGATGTTTTCTAATACATCATGAAGAACAAACTTTACACAACACATGAAATATGCTTTCTATATGAAAACACATGCCTTTGGAAAAAACACGAACAGCAACAAAGCTCACTACGAGACCAATGATTAGGCCTACTTGGTTGGAGATACTTTTTTGATCAAATATAAATCGACAATTTTACGCAAATGAAAAATAAAAAATTACTGCCTGCAATAGAATAAATCACATATGTAATAGAACACAGTACATCCCTACAGAAGAAGAAGAACTAAAGGAAGAAATAATGTTGTGTGCATCATGTGAAGGCTAATGCAATACAACTTAGAACAATTATCATGTTTGTTAACTGGCTGGTAATACAAAATATACCTTCCACCAACCCATAAATAGCAAAAGATACATTAGGCACTGAGTTCGGTTGCACAAATTCTTTATACTATGATCAGCACACCTAATGGCTGCTTTCGTCACTGCAATATACAGATAAAGGTACGGTCCATCTCAGTTTCACATTTACAGACAGCATTCATGATTCGAGCAATGCCTTTAAATCCAGAACATTTATTTGTAGTTAAATTCTATATCAATATCATCTGTTATGAACTTCATCCAGTCAAAGACAGACAAACATAGCACTGCTACACTAAATGAAACTTGAGGCCTGTCTGTAAGTACAAAAAGGAAGAGAACTCTGCATCATTAATCCCTTCAGTACAAAGACTCACTTTATTATTCTATTTCAAACACCAGACAGTTTGACTTACAGGGAAGCATTTGGCAATGAAGGAGTTGATGAGGACTGACTGTAACCCCTACTCTAACAAGGGTCTCTTATATGCTGAATAAAATAATATGAAGACAGGAAGAATAACCTATAAAATGGCATCATTGTACTGAATGAGTTAATGATTGCTTTGTAAAATCTCAATGATATTTCAACACTGAAGCTTTTGCATGTTCAGTATTATCAAAATCTGTTTTCCCTCATAATAAATGATGTCTGGTAAAAAGCAACACTCTTATTAAAATACTGTAATTTAACAAACTCACTGAAACATTAAATAAGCTTATTCCATATTGTAACTGCTTATTGTCCTGATCTGTAAGGGCAGAAGAACTCTGAGTATATAACTTTACACTGTACATGAACTCAACTAACTCAAAATTCTTTTAGTCCTTGGTGGCACTGCACAATGGAAAGTGTCATTATTTGGTATGGGACTTTCAGATCAAATCAGTAAAGCCATAACCACATTTCCCTTATTAATATTATCAAACACCACAATTGGTGCACATTTAAGTAACCCCTTGATTCCAGTGACATGCCATTTACTTTATTCGTAAATACTTCCAAACAAATTTATTCAGATTAAGATACAGTACTGTACTGTGTTTTCAAACTCTGAAGTTAGACCCTTCAAAAATCCATTTACTAGTAGAGATTTGTCCTAATTAAGCTGTGTAGTAGCAGCAAGAATTCACCAACAAAATACATCATCAGACTGAGAAGGTCAAACACCATACAAATTTATTCAGCTGACTAATTTGGGTGGAAGATGAATGGATGGAGGTAATCGGATATCATTCACCTTTTCAATACAAGGAATTTTTAAAAATCATTCTTCATTACATATTTTACTGAGCCAGGTAAGCTTACTAGGACTAAAGGGGTTGAAATGATCTCCAATAAACACTACAGTACAATGACTTCCTCTGGCTATTTTTGGTTACCACCAGATTCTATTAATTTTGGGAAAAAACATGAAATGAAGGGGTTGAATGCAGTGCAACATTAATAAGTGCAAGAAAAACTTAAACAGGATATATCACTGTGCTGCATAAAATATGGTTCAATCACTAAAGATCCATGGAAAACTTTGCAATACAATTATGACAGTTGATACAAGTGGCTTAGGATTAAAGAAACACAAGACAAATAAGCAGCTGAAGGTTGTGGACTTTATCTAACTTAAGCCATCTGACTTTAGCAATGGGGAAAAAAAAAAAAAATGATATTGGGGTTATTATAGTCATCATCATCCTTACCCAATTTCCCACCAACAAATGAGATGAACAGGCCCAGCAAAAATACAGTAAACTCTCAATTATCCATCGTCGCAATATCCGGCACTGCAGGCTTGGCACTATTAAGGCAATACCTGGTGCTGAAACAAGACACAACTGGCAGTTCTATGCAATATCCGGTGTTAAGGTGTATCAACTGGCTTCTAAATGTTAGCCAACTGGCACTGTAGTACTATATTACTGTACTGTGTCATTACAGTACTTTATGTTTAATTTTCATCTTTTACTCATGAGAAAGTTTTTAAGATAGAAGTTTGAGATGGATAGGTATGCAATATCCGGCTCAATGCCGAATACTAAGTTGATGGGGGAGTACTATGCAACCAGCGCTTTGCTTTAACCAGCGTAGGGTTTGGCTGAATTAAGCCGGATAAATGAGAGTTCATTGTACAGTAGCTATACTGGAATCAGCAAATGAAACCCTGACTATTTCAGAACTGGATCTGGCATATTAACTGCTTCAATCAAAATAGTCTCATGAGTTCATAGATGCAAATAACAACCTTTTTAATAAATATACATATTACTGTAAGCACTGAACTTCAATTCATCATCATCCAAACCTTTTATTCTCACTTAAAAAGATGGGGAGGTTTTGAAAATATCACCTATTTTCACTAACCCTCTTAATCAAAATATATCCTTTCATTTATAGACACACTGCTGTAGCTTTGAAAATCTTGCATAAAATGAAAACCGGTAAAAAAAAAAAAAAAAAAAAAATATATATATATATATATATATATATATATATATATATATATATATATATATATATTTTACTGAATGTTCCTTAAGGTTCGTATGGAAAAGATAAATCTGTTGATATCCATCTTGAAAGGTACAGAATTCTACTTGTCTGCTTCTACCTAATGGCACTTTCTACACGTAATTACACTGAATCTTTACTGGTTGGCACAATCAATAGTGTGTCTACATTGTCTACTGACACTACAAGTACTGTGGCTTCTACTGCACACTGTCTAATAATGATCTGATAAGCAACCATTTGTAATGTGTCAAATATATGACAGTCTTGTGTCTCTAATAGTTGGATGAATGGTGCAAAATAATATCAATTCCTCTATTACCCCTTTGAGAGGCACAGGAGCCCAAATCAAGGACTCTGTAGTCCAGAACATTTCCAAGTAGTTGACCAACCTACACTTCTGGTGGCATTACATAAGAAAAAACCTCCAGTTCCTCTTGAGATTCAGTCTGATGCACAAAGCACATGGCTGACTGGTGCCTCAGACTAATCACCTTTGCCAAATATCACACCAAACTGACAATTAACAGACTGGTCTGCATACTGTTCCCTCAAAGCTTGGGTACCGGTGGGATAGTTCCATCTACTGGTGTGAACAGTGCAGATATTTTGGGGGCTTAGTCAACTACCGGTAACGAATCAATCATGTAATCAATGGGTATTTTTAAAAAGGCAGATACCATAAAGCAAGAAAAAAAAAAAAGTTATGGGAAGTACAAAATATGCAGTTCATTGGTAATGCTCACTGAACCTATCCTGAAATATACAAGAACTAGTGCATTAGATGGACCACCCAGTATGTTGAGAACATCACAATGAAAGGACTTTCATTTACAATCATTCACATAAACACTAACACACAAACTTTGGTTAACTATGTCTAATATACATAAGTATACAGTTAATACATCAGCTCTGGAGTCATCAGCACCACCCACTCACACAAAGGTGATTTACTGGGCAACACGTCACGAGTATGTCAACAACAGCTTTGAAATTCTGCAGTGAGTGAGTTACACAAATTAGGTTCAATGACAAGATATGGAAATGTTGAAATAGGACAATTAGGTGGCATGTATGGCAGCTAGGCCACAGGGAATGGGTTGCTGAGCCTATGAGAGGTGGGGGGGGGGGGGAATACAATAATTTAAGTGAACTCTACATTTTTCATTCTGTACGTCTAGGTATAGTAGTACACATGAAATAACCACCCACTCATATCCAAATACAGACATTTCAAAACCATTCTCAACACATCCAAGAGCCAACATATTAATGATTCCTCAGCTCATAAAGGAAACAAATGGCTGAGGGCTTAGCGTCCTCATCCACCACCTGCGAAGGGAGGTGGACTCGCTCCGCCTGCCCTGTGTAACCTGCCCATCCTCCTCGGGGGCGGCCCAGGGGGGTTGCTGTGTAATGTGATGGGGAATCAGTTTGGGCTACAATACTTCTACATGATAATATGCTCATCTTTCTAAATTATCTACATATACACAAAGTGAAACAATAAAGTTATTTTCTACATTCAATATGGGTTGATATAACTACAGAACTAAATGTATTTTATCACAGGCTATGTATTATTTGCTAAGACTTAAACATTACTGTATTGTTAGTTACTACCGTTAATGAAGATACAACTGAGCAGTCTGAATGCTACGTAACCTGACCTAATAAAAGACGAGAAGTACATGAGAACAAAGTAGCCTGACAACAGTTGTCTTGGCAATCTCTTATTCTCAGGAGGAAATATGGCACTGGAAATCATAGCTGCTTCTTCTGAGAAGCAATAACCTTTCTCTCCTGCAAGATCCCATCAACAAGTCATAAGAACATCCTTGCTAATACCATGATGCCTATCCTGACCGAGACAGTCCTGCCGTGTATTCAGTATGGGTGACAGGTATTAGTGCTCAAGTGGTGACAGGAAGGACTGTGTGACACAAGAGGGCTGCTGGGCCTTAAGGAGTGGACTAAAAAAAATTATTACTCTTATCCCCCTCCCCCTTTACCAATCCAATTCCCTTCTCTCTCTGCCCACTTCTCCCTTCCCCACCATCCCCTCCCCTCACCCTCAAACCTATTTACAGCTACACTTCCCTTCTAAAGTCTATGCTGAAAGCTGGACACATCAAAAAAATTAAATACACAAATAATAACTAATGTTTGCTCTACTGGATGGAGAGGCAAAGTAAATATGGAATTGTTACTAGTACTATATAATCTTACCTTCCACTGCCTGATGATCCATAACTGCTTTCATATCCATCGCCTCTCCTGGTCAGCCTGGGATTAATCAATGTCTGGAAACTAAAGACAAAAGAAGTGGTCATTAGAAAACAATACAGGAAGACCCTGCATTACCTCACTTACCAGTAACCCCCTTTTTTTATTCCTCAAATCTCCAAGCAACTGTACTGAGCTATAAACTTGTTAAACAGCCACAAACTAATCACCTTCCGGCAGGAAACTCAGCTACATATAAACAAAGTCACAGCTCAGAGTTGCACAATATTACAGTATGAATGACTTATTACATGGCCTATCTGAGATTCTTTAATAAGTCTCTAGCTCTTGTTTGGAAGATTTTACAAGTCACTGGTTTTAGCAATTAGTTAGGCAGTTTCAATATGAGTGTCATTTACTTTCTTTCTGAATAACAGATCTAATAATTACCAACAAATGTATTATTAAACATGCACTTTCTTATGATGAAGGACTGGGTTGTTTTATACTGTATTAGAAAATATAACCAACCATGAATAAAGGCACCAAAAGCAATAATTCTTGATGGAATATAACCACATTTAATGAAAACTAATACAGCACAGAGGAAATTTTAGTCAACTTACAAGAGTACAACAAAGTTGATGGGGGCCCAAAAGAGCTCCAACAAGTATGCCAGGGACCATTTTCTCTGACTCCCGATGGTGCCGTCTGTTGGGAACAAAAGTAACCCATAAGTTTCTTTTTCATGCTGTACATATGGTCAAAAAATATTAATAAATGGAACAGGACTGACTTAAAAAAGGGGAACAATTAACTGATCTGACAGAATTAGTAATAGTAATACACCTGTAATAATGACAATAATAATACACCTGTAATATATTAATATTAATAATAATAATAATAATAATAATAATAATAATACCAGGTAATAATAAAATAATAATGATAATAATAATAATAATAATAATAATAATAATACATGTAATACAAATAAACTACAACAAACACTAATATAAGTCAGTATGCAGCAACCATGAAGTGCTATTGCAAAGGCCATGCCATTACTGTGCTTCATTTTTCGTTTTCGTTTTTATAGGCTCCAACATGCTTGCATGCATCGGACTTGGTCACCTAATGGCTGCTCGATCTATGGCAGCCTCCCTGTTCAGTCCCTTTACCCTGAGGTCACACTTAATGACCTCGTCCCACGTCTTTCTTGGTCTACCCCTCGCAATCCCACCCCCACTATTAACACTTCTCACCTTCTGCACCCAATTATCATCCCCCATCCTCTCCACATGCCCAAACCATCTCAATCTACCTCTCCTCATCACAACACCAATACACTCCAGTCCCATCCTACTTCTCAACTCTTCCATCATAAACTCAGATCCCCCAGGCTTTGCACGCTGGGACGCACTGCACATCCACCTGATCAGTCATTTCTGTACGTTTGAGTCTGAGAATATCCTCTTCCTTTACTGCCCATGTCTCATTACCCTACAGCAACACACTCCTAACACATGCTGCATACAAAGACCCCTTAGCACGTAGGGAGAGTCCTTTCAATGTCAGGAGTGACAACAGCTCCCTGAACTTCTTCCAACCACTTCTCACCCTAGCCACAATGCTATTTCCAGCCCCATCTTGAATAAAAACTGACCTGACCTAAACGTAGACCCTTCAGCATATCAACATCCTTTATGTTTCATCTTGGCATGGCCTGACAACCTTATTATGCTTAACTTTAAGGGACAATCTCGTCGTGCAAGGATTTCTTTTCTCTGTTGATTTTATTTAGCTTAGGAGAGATCTCTTGTGAAAGGAATTGATAGTCTTCATTAACTACAATACATACATCTTTCCTATCAGTTACACAGCATAAAACTATCAGGAAGTAACCTACCGTAGTGAGAATTAGTGAAAAAAATAAAATACTGTAACTGGTATTTAATCAGGAAAGGAACTTTTAGGGATAATTCTGGGCAATCACTGGGTGAGCTTGAACAGCCTTATGTAAATACCTGTATTATAAAACCCAAACCTAATAAGACCTAATCTGTATGAGAAAGCCACAAACTACAATTTTTCGTTATGGTCAGGGTTGAAGGATGCCAAGGTTAGGACTCACGTGTGGCTTCCAAAATTAGATTCTGTTACACTTGAGTACATATGGTTAAATATGACTGAGGTACAAGTATTAATCTTAATAATTACTAAATATAAAAAGCCAGGAGCACTGACAAGGTTCTCGCCAAAAAGTATAACGGAAGTATTTTATCTTCAGTCATTAAACCCTTCTGCGATTATTCATCATCTTAAAATTAGCAATTCGACATCAGAATGTCTTCAACTTTATCATTATTTCCTTATAATATCAGCTTACCAGACGCGACGTATGGCATGATGGTAAGTTTTGTATATTACTCGAGACCAATCTGCCAAAACTTTGGGTCACGTTTACATGACGAACAGTTCAGCATTAGATAGCCTGGGGCAGGGACAGCCAGTAAGAGCCTAGGTATACATGAGTCCTTTGTTCTGATTGGTGAGTTTGATACCGTCTCTGAACTTTCATTATTTACAAGGTATATTAGAGACAGGTCATTTAAAACGTTTCATTGTCAATTAAGAATGAGAAATATAGCAAAATGTACCAAGGGCTGATGGAGACTCAAAACTGACCTATTAACGAAATACACGTGTTTAAAAATGTTCATGTGAACCGGAGAATTCCTTCAGTCATACCAATAAGTTAAGAAATTTAGGCCTCTTTTGGAACAAAGATAGGTATATATGCAGTCTTTGGTATCCATTGAAAGCATTGAGAGGAAAAAGAATAATAAAAGATGATAAGCAAGAAATTCTCCTTGGAACTACAAGTATTGCCAAGCAGGGGTGTCAGGCAAACCGAATCGTCTGCAGACACGGCGTGCGGAGTGAGTGGCCCTGACTTGACCCCTATACCCCAGTTTCCCTGTTCCTCGAGCACAACAGACCACCATGGGTAACATACAAGCAGCGGGACCCGTGACACTTACGCCACCACCCCCACAGCCGGTTTCCCCCACAGCATCAACCGCAGGAGAGAAGAAAACTGGGGGTGAGGCCGCCAGCGACAGTAACCCGGGCACCATGGAAGAAATACATAAGAAGTGCAAAGGTATATTTTAATGGTTTTAGAATGGTTTGTGTAATAGGGATGAGTATCTAGTGCGTTGAGAGGATGGCATTTTGCAGCATGTCGAATTTGAGTAGATATATACATATATATATATTTTTTTTTCGAGAGTGGAATAAGTGAAGTGTGTGTGTTTTCTTATCTCATGAGGAGATAAACTAGAGGATCATAGGTACACAGGTCCTGTGGCTGTGCCAAGTTGAATATCATGCTCTGTCACCTTAGCTTGATCTAATCCATTTTCTCCATTTCTCTTTTAAATTTCTAAGTTCTTTTGCTGTGAGAGGTAGTGAGAATGATCAAGAGTTGGATTCACAGGCTTATTAATCTGTTCCAAGAGTTGTCTAAGTTTCCATGAGTACTAAAAGATGAGAGCATCAAATGAGGATTAAATTGAGGTCAAGGTCAAAGTCAGGTCTACTTGAGGATGTTTGTAGTCCTGTGGTGTTCCAGCATGTTGGGCCGTGTCTTACCACTGGGGTCATATTCTGAAGTTATTTGGCAGATCTCATAACACCACTTTGTCTGATTTATTCTTCTCATTGCACCTCAGTATCTTGTTATTTATTGGTGCAAACTTTGTCATTAAGATGATGATGTAAGTAATGTACAAGAGAATGTTAGGTATGACAAGGGAAATAACTTGTGAAGAAAGAAGTGCAGTGAAGCCTACTGTACAGTTTTGAGAACGAGCAGCCAAGCAATACGTGAAAACCTTGAAGACGTGATGCTGTAATCCAAGGGGTTATCACAAACTTAACGCCTGCTTGTCACCCTGCCCTTTGCCATCAGACTGCCGTTGAACTCACACCAGCCACACCCATACACCTCTTCATCTCATCCATGTTACATCTTAGCAATGAAGCACTTACACATTAATTGCTATTGCAGCTTAGTGTCAAGAGCTGGTGTGTCATAATAGGTCTCATTAGCTTTATACGGCAGTCTCCCATTTAGTTTGACGATCCATAACCTGGATGCCTTGATCTGGCTGTATTAAACCATTTTGTGAACATTTTCCCATTTTATCCAGATGAAATGCTTGTGTGCTTGCAGAAATTATTGCTGTGCGAACATTTTCGCCAGTAGCTGAGTGATGCCACACTGTCTGGCTGGATAGTTCACCCAGCATCCTGTGTGGCGACCGTAGAGCGAGCATCTACTTTTGAACAGTTGTTATGGCGGTGCACGTGGTGGCTTTTGTGGTTGTTCCCTACTTCCTTCAGGCCTTGCATATATATGCAGTATATATATATATATATATATATATATATATATATGTGTGTGTGTGTGTGTGTGTGTGTCTTATTTTGTATTTGTGAAGTGCACATTGAATGCCTTAGGCTCTGCCTGCAAGGGATATCCAGTCTTACTTTCATCATAGAAAAAGTGTTGATGGAATGATGCTATTTCTCAATGTTCTCGCGAAACAAGATGAATACTACTTAAACATAGATGTCTCCTTGGAGGCAACAAACCCTGGCCACTTCTTTCACGATGGTACTGAGTGCCCACAGAGATGTAAGGACCCAGCCATAGGGTGCCTACATCTGAAGAGCACTCACTCACCTTAGCTCTTGGCAACAGGTACACAAAGAAATCGAATGTTCTGCACACGTATTGGCTAATCAACAATGGCTTCTCTACTAAGGGCATCAGTTGACAAACATGGAAAATAATTGATAGCTGGTACAGCAAGAATAATGACAGAAACCATAAGAAGGAAGATGACATCAACCTTTACTACAGAGCCACCTTCTCAGCAGCCTACAAGGAAGAAGAGAGAATTATAAAACAAATAGTGACGCGAAATGCGAAGCCATTAAACCCCAAAGAGCTTTACCCTGGTAATACTGTATACAACATGAGTAAAAAGACCAGTTGCTACTAAGGAACAGCTCCTGCCAGGAGAGAGACATACTTCAGAGGTCGCATGTTCTTTACAGGTTTACTTGTCAACGAGGAAATTGCGAAGCCTTCCCCTCTGCCTATGTGGGCATGACAACCATGAAATTGTCTCAACGCCTGAGTTACCCCCTACAACTGGAGCACCTAAAAACCACTTTAAACAGGAACACGAAATTGTCGTTATAAGGAAAATATTGGAAGAAAATACTGAAACTTTAACTACCAGTATATGTGAGGATGTAAGACGCCTCTCCTTACAAAAAGCACTGTACGGTACGGTATTTAAAAGAACCACACCCCGAACTCAGTTTATTAGTGGAAATTCTCCAAGTCCTCTCAGTGGGCCACACCCTAGTTATATCAACCAATGAGGATCGAGTAAATGCAGGTGTCTGATCCAGGACACCCACTTCACCTGCTCAGTGCATTCTCATCTCATTCACAGAGGAAGAAACATCTGTCTACCAAGGCTACTGAAGAAGGGTTAAGGGACCTGAAATCACACTCTAGCAAGAAATGAAATGGATGGAACAGTCTATGGTGAAATCATACACAACCTACCAGACGAGACTAAGGCACTCCTGAGGTTCACAGAAAATATACTGAACAAAATGTGCAATGTAGAGCTTGCAATCACTTTCAATGAAGTATATATTTATATATATATATATATATATATATATATATATATATATACATTATATATTTTGCCAGATGCCCTAGTCCCGTAAGGGGTGGCCACAAACAAATTGCCTCCATGTCTCCCTGTCTCCCTCCATTTCACTGCTTTGCTCCCAGCTCACATTCCCCTATCTCATATATATATATATATATATACATATATATATATATCTCCGGTATCTATATATAATATTTAAAGCCAAATACTTCAGTCCTGGAGGTAGTGATCACACTCACTTTGCCTGCCTGTCACTCTGTCCATCGGCATCAGACTGCCCTCCCTCTAGCTCACACCATCTACAATTTTATGCATCTATTCCTCATCCTTAGTTTTCCCTTCCCTCACCTCAGTCATACAGTCTCTTAGTTAATTTCTCATTCTGTGCACTGAGGAGCAGAAATGGACATGAGCAATTTGCATTCCACATCTTTAGAATAATAGATAAACAATTAGGGCAACAGTGGCAACCCAGAAATGTGAGAGGAAGAGGTAAGTAGGTAGGTGGGTAACAGGTGGAGGGGTTAAGCCTGTAATTATGTAGGGTTGGGTGGAACAGGTTACACACACTTGGTCTGTGGAAAGTGTTAAGAGGCCTATGTAATGTAGTGCACTGATTGGCCATAATCATTTTGTAACCTTGATACATATTTGCATATGAATATATTTGGGACTACTCTGTGTTCCTTCTGTATCCTCAGTTTGCTTTTGTCAGGAACTGGGGCATAAGAGTAGGGGAGTGCTGCGTCTGGCTCTAGTGAGCAACATACTCTGGGTCCATCTAAGTGTAAACTAGTTATTGTGGGTATGAACATGTCCTTTGTGTGAAAATACTGTACAGGTGGTAGACATCAGTGTACAGTACAGTTGTGGTCTCTGTTTTAGTGCAGTAATTTATGGTATACGGTATATCATATCCATACAAAACATACAGTACAGTACTTGTTTCCCATGTGGTATGATATGTCAGTTTGAAGTGTAATGTGCAAGGTATAGCTCATTAACACTGACCATATGCATTTGTCATGTTTCCACTGCTGCCTTCATAGTGCACAAGCACACACAGCCACACACATTCAGTATTACAGATGCATATCACTGACATAAGCATGCCACACATGGCTGGCCATCAATCAGGCCATCTACTTACCAAGGCCATTGATGGTTGGTAAACACACATGAGGATATCCACTTGTTTTTATGCAAGGTGCTGGTGTGTTTTAATATCTACCATACCTTATTGTACGGTACACTAGACTGTGTTGGTATATAAGAAATTTTAGGTAGAAAATTGTAACAAATATTCTATTGCTACATGTGTAATTTTAGTGTTCTAATATGGATTCCATGGGACAAAATAGTACTGTACTGTGATGTACGGTAAGGTGCTGGAGAGAGACACTTTCCTATAGTATCATTTGATGATAGTATAGCCTAACTAGAAAGTACGCAGAGAGCACATACCTCTGCCAATGCCACTGTCATTAAAAAGGATCCATGTCCACTCCAAAATTTAATAAATTTTTTCTTGGTCCATAGCCCACGTTTCCTCAAAATTTCATCGAAATTCATTGAGAACGTTTGGAGATATTGTGTGGGATACTCTGGATCCAGATCCACCCCCAAATTTAATTATGTCTTCCTTGGCCCATGGCGCACCCTTCCTCCTAATTTCATCAAAATCCATTCATAACTTTTTGAGATATCCTGCTAACAGACGGACAGACAAGCAAACCGACAAACAACCCCCTCCCCCCAAAAAAATAGCATAACTTCCTTGGCTGAGATAACCAGGCATTTCTGCCACCCTTAGCATGTGCACATGAACCCAGTGGACTGCAGGTTGAAACTGCCCTTCTGCTATCCACCATTCCCAACAGGAAAATGTTGAATTGCAGGGCAGCTTAAGATTGCAGTCCACTGAGTCCATGTTCACATGAGCTAGATGTCATAGCAGTAGCAGCAACATTTATCTATGCTAACAGTGTGTGAATGTCAGACAGGAAAATTCTGTTAGAGTGTTAGATATGTACTGTACAGTATTGATTAACCCTCCTTCTCATGGCTTAGAGAACACACTATCGACCAAAGGGTACAGTATTATGCTTGATCCCACCCAGGGACCATTGGTTACAGGGGTATGTGGGTGCAGTGTTCTGTAGGCCTATACCTCAACAGAGTGGTGCTGGAGAAGTATGCATTCACGTGGAGTCACTGATATAAGCGGGTAGTTCCATCATATGGTCGTACAAATGTCCTTATCTCCCTCCTTCCCAGTCCCCCAAAAGGAGGATGGTGAACTGGAGAATAAGCATTATAGCCTGCAGTCCATTGGGTTCACATTTTAGATGAACCTGGGGCTACAGCTATTAAGTCATCTAAATTTGGGCAGCATCATTAGTTTCCCAAGAGAGATGGACTTGGTATAAAGCTACATCAGACTGCGGCATTTCCAGTTTTGTTCGTGAGAAATCCTAGCATTCAGTGTATTAGTATATGGTGTCATTTTATTGTTTATGGGTAATACAGTATGTTAGTAGCATTGTAACATCTTTTAGTCCCGAAACATAATTATAATTCACTTGTCTGTTTTATTTATTTCTCAGATGTGTATCCTGTCATTTTTGAAGGAGGTAAATTTATGCTGAACAAGGGGCTCAGTAACCACTTCCAGGTCTCTCATACCATCAACTTCTCCACGACACAGGCTCCAGGTTACAGGTGGGTTGCCTTCATTATCATCCTAGTCCTGATTCCCACTGATAATTCATATGAGTATGATAAAGAAATAGGAAATAATGCAATAGAATGCCAACAGTGTGCCAGTCGTAATCATCACCATGACCTTCTTCCCCTACGCCCAGAGATGTGGTGAGGCAGGGTCCAAAATGCATTTTGAGAATTATGTAATCAACAGTTTGCCCAGTGACATTGGCCACACACCCATTCAATCATCACTCAGGCCTTTCATACCATACAGACTTAAATTACTGGGACAGAAAGACATCCACATTCCCAACCATTTGACTCTGTACCAGCCTGAATTTAGTTGTGAATAAAAAATGACTCAAATGCCTTCACTACTTTCAGATTTGGGGCTACTTATGTGGGTAATCAGCAAGTGTCCCCCACCGAGGCATATCCGGTGTTACTCGGTGATACTGACCCGTCTGGTAACCTTAATGCCAACATCATACATCAACTCACTCCAAATCTAAGAGCTAAATTTGTGGCACAGGTTAGTGATTGGGTGTTTGTGTTATGTATGTGTTGTTTGTCTTTGTAGGGGGGATGCACTGGATAAACTATTTGGAATACTGTATTACATCTTAACTATTCAGTATATGGCCAGATGTTTTTATTGCGTTTATGCCCATCACAATATCAGTGTATTAGTCTTGCTGAAGAGTGATTAATGTGGCTAGTTATCAAGCTTGTAGCCTTGGCACATTCTTATGTTACGTAGTTGTGTGGAGTAATTGGAATGCATCGAATCCATTGTCATGGTTATTGTATGATGGGAATTTCCTCATAGTGAGTAAAACATATGGGATGATCCATAGTAAGATGCATAAGCTATCAGATGTCATTTAAGGGTTAAAACTTGGGGATGGTATGGCTGATGTTTTCAATGGACTGGGAGCTTAACCAATGCAAAAACTGGGTAATTACTTCTCAAAAGGCACTGGAAACTGCTGGAAGAAACAGATGTTTAAGTTAGCTTGGAATTTTGTTTCCATGTCACTGAATGTTTCCTGTTTGAGTGATTATTGTGCGTCTGGTTTCCAAGAGCGTAGTCACATCATTCAAGCAACTCGTACTCCTAGGATCAGTGGTAGCCAGCCATCTACCATCTGCAGTATGATGAAGATTTTGTGTTTTTGTTACAGATTCAGAGCAGAAAATGGCAAGCATCACAGTTGACACTAGACTGGCGTGGATCGGACTACACTACTTCACTGACACTGGGCAACATAGACATTATCAATGGCTCTGGTGTCGCGGTGGCTCACTATCTTCAGCAGGTGACCAAAAATCTTGACCTGGGCACAGAACTGGCCTACCAGTATGGCCCAGGGGTGCCAGGTGGACAGATAGCCCTGCACTCTGTTGCTGGTAGATACTCAGGTAAGTGTCTTTGAGTGAATTTCTTTGAATCTTTCAGCCTAGATCTTTCATAATACAGTATTTTTTTTATGAATTTACTGAATGCACATAAAGCCACTCAGGGATGAGTGAGGCTGGTCACTCTAATCATAAATGTCTGGACCAGCTTGCCTAGCCCTGGGCTTCAACACTCGTGATGGGGCAAAGTAGGGTTGGATGATGGGTGGATGAATGACTTTGGAAATTTTTTGTGGCCTGTCTCATGGAGCCAGGATTTCAAGGGCAAACTATGGCTGTATGGATGTTGCTACTCCTCACCCTGCTGTAGGGTGGGAAAGGAGGTCTGAATGATGATGATGATGACTTTGGATCATTCATTTTGTTTCTTGATTTATGTAGAATTTTAAAATATAGTACCGGTATATCTATACCAGTGTATGTACTGTGCTGTTACTTATAATTAAAGTTTTTTTTTTAGCTTATCATAAGTTGTGACTGGAGGAGGTAATTACTACTTAGGAAAAAGTTTTCTCTCTCATTGTTTCAGGTGAGCCAAATCAATGAATTGTTCCTGGGATAGAGAAATCAGGTTTGTTGCTTTTTTCCTTATACTGTATTGGACTGATTTTCATGTTATCATCATCATCATCATCCAGACCTCCTTTCCTGCCCTAGGGCAGGGCGAGGAGTAGCAATGTCCAGACAGTCCAAATTTGCCCAGTCCAATGGGCCACACTTCTATTCACTCACCATTCAAGCCACCGGAATCCTGGCTCTATCCGATACTCCAAAAACATTCACCACGTTCTGTAGCTTCACATAAGTACACATGACGTACCTTGGTAAACATTGGTTTGTGAAGTTGTTTATATTCTCTGTGGTGGACTGACAGTTTTATTTTTCCTCAGCTGATAACTATACGGCGTCATGTACGTTGGGGGACACCGGTGTTCATCTGTGCTATTTTCGCAAAGCCACAGAGCACCTGCAGTTTGGAGTGGAGCTGGAGACTAGTTTACGGATGCAGGAGTCTGTTGCATCCATTGCGTATCAACTAGAAATTCCAAAGGCCAACACCGTATTCAGAGGTAATGTATTGTTTACTTTGATCTTTCCTTAGGTTTAAGCTAATTGTAGGAGTCTGGGGTGTCCATCACATATTCCAGAAGCCAAAGGTAATGTTCTGTTGACCTAGGACTACCTTTAGGTGTGAAACTTTAGATTGGGAGTCCGTTGTATCCATTGTACATTGGCTAGAAATTCCAGAGGCCAACACCATGTTTAGAGGTAACATTTTGTTTATTGTGAATTTTGTCTGGGTTTGAAACTGTAGATTGGAGTGTGAACAGTATTTCTCTGCTTGAATTCACAGAAGTCTCTGTTGAACTTCTGCGAGAATGAAATGGAATGATTGGTAAAGAAGATCTAGACCATGGGTTTAATATTGTTTTAAGTTATTGTTGTGATGAAAATGTGTTTAGGAATTTTAACCATTATAGTTGCTGGTGGAGATTTAATTTTATGTGAATTGAGGGTAGCTAATGGAAATATCTATATAAAGCCAGATGTCTTAATCCCAGAGGGGGTGGACATAAATAAATTGGCTTCATATCACTTTGGTCTCTCATTATGCTGCTCCCCATCCGACCATCCCACCCTCAGTCATATACCTCTTCTCCTCATCCCTCCACTGTCAAATTCACCCCTCTTTACAGGAACCATGGATTCTAATTGGACAGTGGGTGCAGTAATGGAGAAGAAACTTATGCCGCTGCCCTTCACCCTGGCGCTCTCTGCTGCAATAAACCACCCAAAGAACCAGTTTAAGCTAGGGTGTGGCTTTATAGTAGGCTAATTGTCTCCACACACCAAAAGAAAACTGTCTCTTCACATCTGTGAGTTTGTCTTCATCCCACTCCCTTTCTTGTGAATCCCCATTGTCTCCCACATTTCACCATCATGAATAAATGAACCACAATGTCTTAAGAAAATGACAACATTGTCAGTTGTACACCAATATCCATAATCTTTACGGAGGATAATGGTGTATGTGTAATATTATGGTAGTAATTGCCATAATTCTCATTTATATTGCTGAGAATTGCAGCCTGAACAAGTACCATGTACTTATTGAATCAGCACATATACAGAATAGAGATCACCACAAGACCAGATAGTTTATTCAGTTGTACAGGATGGTCTGTAAATTGTGCCCCTCTATCTTGTGTGTAGTTGGGCTGTCTCAGTCTGCTGATGTGAGGCTGCTTCGTGAATTACTAATCAACCACGCAGTCAATGGACGTAAAGTAACAGATGCTTTAAAAGACGAAGAGGGTTACAAGCAGTAAAGAAAGGCGCAAGGTAGTCACTGGTAATGTGGACTAAGCCATCCCTCCAACGCACTAGTTGAGATGTGCAGTATATGGAGCACTTAGCATGTGCCGAGTTGCCCACAGTGTAAAGGGTTGGCAGATTTGAAATCTATGAAATCATTCCTGGAGATTTAAAAAATATTGTGTCCTTTGCACTGTTTGTTTGGTGCTGTTAAATATGTATTCCATATATATTTTTACCCAGACAGAACTACAGAGCTCACCAGTATGTGCATTGACTATAACATCTTGCTGTTATGCTTCAAGGATAACTATTGTTCTAATATTTTTTTTTAGTTAATTGAGCACTTTGATAACGACAGATATTGCAATGTTATACTGGTAAATGTATGAAGAGAAAGGAGGTAGATCACCTGCCTTCCAGAATAACTGCTCTGGTAATGTGTGTTGACTGCAGTAGCATTTGCAGTTTGATAAACTTGTAGTCTATGTAAAAAATTGCTAATTGTTTCAAAACCTGATTTGAATAATTTGTAACACTTGTTTGAATTAATATTAGTTTTTAAATGTATATTTTTGTGCCACTAAGAAAAATAATTGTGGCAGCCTCTAATTATAGGAAACTATTAGAGAATGAGTTAACAGAAGTGCCATCTCACATTCACAGTTGTAAACAGTCAATAATAGTCCATCAGCTTGATCTCCTTAGTAACATTGAAAGTTCTGTTCTTCCACAGGAACAAGAAAACTCCAATATTTATGTATTATGGATGCTCCTTTGACCCACAGCTTATGGTACCTCAGACATGTAGATATTGTTGAAGTGTTTTTAATATAAATGTATAATAGATGGTTCTTTTTAATGAAACTTTTATTAATTCCCTTATGGTTCCATGTGTTGTGATTACACCAGCTTCAACTAATCGGATACAGTATTGATTCTGCAGCTATAATCGCGGTGCACAACTCTGAGGTTGTCATTATCATACCCTGGCAACCTACCCCTCAGCTGTGCTTCTGATTTCGTATCATATTATTATACAGGAATATATTATACACGAATATTATAATACACGAACATATGATAAACGAATCACAGGCGTATCATATTATACACAAAATTGGAAGCACAGTTGACGGGTAGGGTGCCAGGGTACGATAATGACACCCTCAGAGTCGTACTCCGCAACTATAGTGATACAGAGCTTGTTACAATATAGTACAGTATTTTCAGCTGCTGCTGGAAAATCTTATTCTCTTCAGCCTTACCATACATGTGTGGACTAATGACGGATACCCAAACCATCAACAGTGACAACTTTACTAGGGATTTCCACTATCTCCAAGTTGTTACCAGGGCACATTGTAGGGCATCCATTACCAGCTGTGATATCAACAGCTAGTCCTTTTATTATCCCCTTTGAGGTACAGGAGACCAAGGCCAGGTTAAAACAATCCAGAATTTTTAAAAGGTGGGATGACAGGCCTCATGTGTATTAAATGCCATGGCCTTCCTGGCACTGATCACCTCCAAATCAATGATGTTTTTCAGCTTCAAATACAGTATAAATAATATCAAGCACCCTGTACATTCATCATTATTCCATGCAGTACATGGGGTAGGTATGATTCAGAAAACAAAACTATACTATGTACAAAAATTAATTAGCGTTTGTAAAATAAATAAATTCATGTTTCATGAATTGACTCTCAGATAATACATAAAGTAAATATACTACCTGCCCCCTTGATGAGTTGCAGGCAGGCAGTGTTGATCACCAACAGAACCTATAACAAAAAAGTAACAGCACCATTCAGTTACAGTTAAGTGCCACTCAGTTTCTCAGTAATGTAATCAAACATGATATCAATTAACATTTTATGAGAAACTGATAAATGCTTATTCCATGCTGGACTATGGTCACTCCTCAAACCGGCATGACACTGGGCTGAGCGTCTCTTGTAGTGCTGTTGGCTCTGGTGATCTTGTTTTACAGCATGCAGTGAGCTCTGGATTTTATAGAGCAATGCTCTCATCTTCAGCATCCCCTGGTCCCACATACTCCTCTCAATTCCACTAATCCATATTGTCCCTTGTTCCAGCCTGCAGAATATACACAAACAGGTCAGTTACTAAATGATCTATCTATCTATCTATAGCCCGACGCCCTAATCCCGCAAAGGGTGGCCGCAGACAAAACGCCTCCAAGTCACTCTGTCACCCACCATTTGACTACCCTCCCCCCAACTCACCCCCCCCTCCCTCATATACCTCTCAACTCCATCCCTCCACCTCATCCTCGGTCTACCCCTCCCTCTCCCTCCCTCCACCTCACCCACATACACCCTCTTAGCCAGTCTTTCATTCTCCATCCTCTCCACATGTCCAAACCACCTCAGTGTATTTCTCCTAATCTTTTCAACCACATCCACATCTACCCCACAACGTTCCTTCACTTCTTCATTCGTCAACCTGTCCCTCCATGTCACTCCACATGCTCCTCTCAAGTAACTCATTTCCACTGCTCTCACTCTTGACTTGTTCCCTCTTGCAAGGTCCACGCCTCGCTTCCATACGTCAGGGTAGGGATCACAATACCATCATGCAGTGACTTCTTAACTTCCATACTCACCTCCCTATTTCTCATCACTGCTTTCAGTGTGCCAACAACCTTCCTTCCCTGCTGTACCCTTTCACGTACTTCATCCCCCAAAGTTCCATCCTTACTCATCACACTACCCAAGTACTTGAATGAACTCACATTCTCCATATCCTCACCATCCAACCTCACTGCACACTCTGTGACTTCATTCCTCTCAAACACCATAACTTTACTTTTGTTTATATTAACTTTCAGCTTCCTCCTCCTACACACTGTCCCAAATTCATTCACCAAACCTTGCAACTCCCATTCATCTTCACTCAACAATACTGTATCATCAGCAAACAGCAACACCGGAAGCTTCCAAATCTCACCCTCATTCATTAGGGCCACCCCCACATCCACTGCCCTACCTTGTACCTCCTTTACGACCCCATCCATATATATATTAAACAGCCATGGAGACATTACACACCCCTGTTTCAGTCCCACATTGAGATCAAAGAACTCACTCAGCTCACCATTCACTCGCACCGTAGCCCTAGCTCCCTCGTATATACCCTTCACAGCACTCAACAATTTCCCCTCCACTCCATATATTCTTAATACCTTCCACATACCTTTCCTATCTATTCTGTCATAAGCTTTCTCCAAGTCCATGAAGGCAGCATACACTTTCCTTCCCTTCTCTAGATACTTCTCCACTAAACATCTTAGAACAAATATCTGATCTACACACCCTTTTCCCCTTCCTAAATCCCCCTTGTTCTTCTCCAACTAGCTCCTCTGTCATATGCCTAACCCTATCAATGAGTATTCTACCATATATTTTACCAGTCACACTAAGAAGGCAAATACCCCTATGGTTACCACATACTTCTCTCTCCCCTTTTCCTTTGTACAGAGGAACAATTATACCTGATTTCCAGTCCTCTGGAACCCTTCCCTCTTCCCAAGCCAATCTACACAACTTCCATATCCACTCCACAACAATCTCACCCCCATACCTAAGCATTTCACCACACACTCCATCAATTCCTGGGGCCTTTCCCAACTTAATCTTCTTCATCGCTTCCACTACTTCCGACCTACTGATCTCTTCCTCCCTCCTCTCATCTCTTCTTCTCCCAGCCATTCCCCAACCACTTATACTCACACTGCTCTCACTCTCTACATTCAACAAATTCTCAAAGTGCTCCTTCCATCTCCTCAATTTCTCTCTTTTCTCCACCAACAATCTATTATTCCTATCTTTCACTCCCCTACTATTTCCCTTTCACACTGCCTTACTTTCTTTACCTCCTTCCAAAACAATTTCTTACTCTCCCTCCATTTCACACTCAGATTCCTCCCAAACTCTTCATTCACTTTCTTCTTACTCTCCTTCACCAGT
Organism: Coenobita brevimanus; assembly: GCF_032717465.1. Lineage (NCBI taxonomy): Eukaryota > Metazoa > Arthropoda > Malacostraca > Decapoda > Coenobitidae > Coenobita > Coenobita brevimanus. Next base: position 2,215,976 of record NC_137056.1, read on the forward strand.
CTCTTAACCTCCCTTCTCCTGCTCACATATACCTCTCTCTTCTCTCTCTCATCTTCTCCCCCTACCTCTACTCGTCAACCATTCACCATATGCCTTCTTCTTTTGTTCCACAGCTCGCTTCACCTCATCATTCCACCATGCTGTCCCTTGCACACCCTTGCATCTCCTCCTCACTCCACAAACCGCCTCACACGCTGCGCTTATCTCTTCCGTGAATATCTTACATACGTCTTCCACCCCTTCCATCTGCTCTAGCTCATACCTTCCCAATCTTTCTTCCACTATGCTCTTATACTCTGTCCTCTTCTCACTATCTTGCAATTTCTCCACTCTTCTCACAGGAGCTGCTTCCTCCTGTCTTCCCTTCGCCTCCTCAACCACTTTCTTTGCAGCTTTACCTTGGCCATCACTAAGTGATGGTCCGAGACTCCATTCCCCACCCTCTCCACACCCTTGCATCCAACACTTGTCTTCTCATTCGCTCATCCACACACACGTAGTCTATCATTGCCTTTCGTTCAACAAGTTCACCATCCATCCTCCTCATTAATCTCCATGTATACCGGTGGATCATCTTATGACTAGTAGGTGTTGGCTATTGCCAACCCCTTACCAGCACAGATGTCCACCAAAGCACTACCATTCCCATCTACTTCCGCTGGCACACCCCACTGACCAACCACTCCATCCACTCGTACATTCCCGACTTTGCCATTCATGTCTCCAATCAACAGCGTTCTCTCGCTCCTCTCAAACTTGTCCATACATGCTTCTACTCTCGCCCAAACTCATCTTTCACTCTTGCCACTCGATCCTCAGTTGGAGCATACACACATACAATCGCCCATGCTTGTATACCTACTTTCATCCTCACCCATACAATCCTTGCACCCATTGTTCCATACTCTCTTATATTCTCCTTCCACTTCTTGCTTATCATCAGACATACTCCCTCTCTTGCCCTCTCATTCTCACTGACTCCCGCACATATACCTACACCGTATTCCCATTCTCTCATCCTTTCACCTTTCCATTTAGTTTCAGTCAATCCACATATATCCACTTTTGCATCCTCAAGCACCTGGACAATCTCTCTCTCTTTCACTTCATCATTCACTCCTCTCACATTCCACGCTCCTACTCTCAGAATGTCCTTTGTCCGTTCCTTAGTCGTCAACGTATGGTCCGTCCGGGTCCGAGGCGCTTTATTTGCTTTTTTAGTTAGTTCTTTTTACGGGGTGGGGCACTAACCCACCACCAACCCTTTTAGTCGCCTCGTACGACAAGCAGGGATACTGGGGGAGTATTCTTGAAACCCCCCTACCCCCAGGGCGATGTTCCTCCTTGTTTTGGTACGTCAAGTAACTGAGTAACGATGTTGCTGTTTGTGGCACCAGGCTCATCTGGATGTGAACATGGTGGTTTGCAAGCTGAAACTCCCCTTTTCCTGCAGTCCATCATCCCCTTTTGAGGATCAGAAAGGGTGGGACATTCATAGCAGCAAAGCCACCTAATTTTGTCTGCCACCATGAGAAGCTACATCACTTCTGCACGTATGCTACATTATAACATTTTAATGAGTGACATCATTCAATATACAGTATACAAATGGCTAGTTATACAGAACTTGTGACAAATATTCTATAGTATTTCTGAACTCTGTCTAAAGTTTAACCCGTGGATTGTGCAATTACCTTTTTATCCCACCCCGTGGTGCGCAAAAAATGATTTTTTTTTTTTTTTAGTACTTCTTTATTATAAACTTGAAGATAAACATCCAGGGCATCATCTTGTGGGTAAAAAAAAAAAAAAAAAAAAAAAAAAAAAAAGTCTGCAGTAGCATCATATTTAAGACTGCATAGGGGTGGAGTAGTTAGCGGTGATGCACGGCCACTGGAAGGTTAGCACAGCCTGAGCTGTGGTTTGCAATCCACAGGTTAAGTATGAAGCATAAAATATATACTACTACTTTTGATGACTACACAGCCTAGCCAATGAAGATGAATAATGAATGTTACAGCAAAAGTCCTCTCATTCAGTATCTTAAGGACCAAGCAGGTGCTGAAAGAGCAAAAACTGCCAAATGACCGGGAAAACATGCCAAAAAGTTTCTAGCATTCATGGTTGGTCACCTCAATGCAATCAGTGTCTAGCAAGTATTAATGGTCAACCCTAACCACTAAATCAGCCTTGTGTTTCTCTAGGTCATATACAGTGGAAGAGCTCAAACAGAAATCTTCTATTACCTTTTTCCTAGGAACACCTGCCTTCAATTATTTCAATAATTCAATCTTCTTGGTGACATTCAGCACCATACAGGTGCATTTTTTCACAACACCAGTGGGCTTTCCACTAGTAGAGGCCATAGTGCAACATGAGAACGAGAGAATGACCATAACACAGCACGACAAGGTTTATAAACTTTCAAAAGGTCCTGCTCACAAGGCCAGACACTCACGAGTCATGATGGCTGATGGTGCATGCAGTGTTGGCAAGCAGAAATCTTGAAATCTTCAAAACTGCTAAGCTCAACTTTAAAACACGCTAAGCTGTAGGTGAACTGTTCAAGCTTTCACGCTACATTGGACTTCAAAATGCACTATATATAGAAGAAAATCTAATATTTATTGGCACTTATGAAAAGTACTAGATCTAGCACCAGCAGCACCTAATTGGCTGATCGGCTCAGCATGTGTGCTGGAAGAGCGGAGAACTTTCGTCATAGGACTATTTATGACAAACACCGAAAGACCAGAAATACTGTAAGACCAGCTGCCGAATGAAAGGATTTTTACTGTACTAAGAAAGTTCTTGGAGGATGGTCCATTTTAGGCCACAAAATCACCCTGTTTTCCAGTGTTAGTAATATATATATATTTTTTTCTAATCCAATCTGGCATAAAAGTGTTCTACTTAGTTACCACGGCCTAAGACACAGTAACACTTGCAAACAAAAAAACACTTACGTAAATAATACATATTTTTCCAAGAATCAAGACTGGAGCCAAGAGGGTGTACTGTACTACTGTCTTAAAAATAATGATGATTCAAACTGAAACTAACTTTGAGCACTCTGTAAGAGCTTCAGCAGTAAAATCCAGCTCTGAGAAAGCATCAACTCTGACTAGACATCCCACTGCAGCTGTCAGGCACATCATCTTGCCCTCATCAGAACTCTCATACAGCGCCAGGTTCCCAGCAGAGTCTGTAACATTTTAAAAACACTATACTTTAGTTTCTATGTACTGTACTTCATCTGAATTAATACAGTCACCAAATTCAGCATAAAATCTGCACTTTTTTTTTTTCATAATCAAAACTCTCATACAGCACCAGGTTCCTAAATGAGTTTGTAACAATTTGAACTTACTTTCATTTCTATATGAAGTCACCCAACATTGGCAGATCCAAAGATGGTGACCATGCTATATGCAACACCCATGGTTTATCATAATGAGACTGGTATACATGTACTTGAATCTAACAGGCTTGAATAATTCCTCCCCTTCCCCCTCCCCCCCTATTTTTAATAGCCTACCCATCTGGTTGATTAATGGGAACAAGGAAAACAAACTGATGAGTATATGTTACAAGCAAAGATGCCTGGTCATAAAATCTTCCAACTTCTAAATAATAAAACAGCACCTACAGCTGTCAGAATGTTGTTGGTCAAAATGTAAATAGTTGTTAAACCTAAGAACAAACTAACAAAAAGCTGGGCAAACTAGTCGCCTATATGGATGGTCACCTGAAACGGATAGACTGATGTATTTGCTCTAATTTTTCTTGAATGATGGTCATTGATATTCATACTTCATTCAGGCAGTGCTGTACAGTATATTCATATTATGCAGCACTGGGAAACACTGAGGCATGTACTCTTGTTAGTTAAGAAAGCTTTCTAGCACTTCTTCCTTAGTGATTTATTTAACATATTATTGTACACTGATATTTTCAAAAGTTATTTTTGTCAATTTAATATCCATAACAATTACTGATGAACAGAAATTTTACACAGAAATAAAACTAGTAAGGAAGAGGTGCTGGGAAGCCTCCTTAACCAATATGAACACAACCGTATGTTGCCGAGTGATCCTGGTTTGTCTGCCTAAGCAGACCCATTAACAAGCAACTGCCCCTCCAGGGCACCTCACCACAATGAGGTGCAGGGATAAGTGTGGAGGTTGGGTTCCTGAATGGAGGCTGCATTTGCATCTCTCCACCTAGTTAACAGGGGCATAATAGTAGGGTCCACATCATCCCATTATTTCATTACATGTTACCACCCAGTGTTGTAAATGGTTTCCTAGGTTAATAGAAACCATTATGCTTGTCATTAAGTGTAAAGCCACCCAAAATGGAAAGGAATGCAATAAAATGGACAGGAAGGATGGGAGAAATTGGAAGAAAGGAGGGCAGACACAGAAAAAGAATGATGTGGAGGGAAGAAGGCAAGAAGAAATAATGAAGAAGTAGTACCATTTAGTACCACGCCATAATATGGCTATATGGCACTGCAGCAGAGGGAAAGTAAAGTCCAGGAACACAGATATATCAAGAAGAAAGGTAGAATAGTAGAGAAGAAGACAACAGTTAGGAGAAAAAGACTGGAGACAATAAGCACCCTTTTGGTAGCCTCTTACGACAAGCAGGGATATTGGGAAAGTATTCTCTCCTCCCCTCCCCAGGGGGTTGGTGAAAGAAGTAGGCAGCACTACATAGAGAGTGGATGATAGTTACCACCACCTGTCACCAAACAACCTTGTGTGATGTTCAGAAACTGAAATTTCATGGTGACCAGTTAGTGAATGATGATATTTAACTGTGCTAAACTATGGTGTACTGGACAGTGCAGTCTCTGCATAACGAAATTGCTACATTATGCTATTTTTAATGTAAAATGCTTTTATTGCTAAGACTGGGTAATACAGTATGAGCAAAAACACAATAAGCAATGCAGTGGTAACCTGCGTCTTCAAGTCTTCCTTCCAGTGTCTTGAGCACATTGTTAAAGTCTCCAGAGTAGAGGTGGGCCAGGGCAGCCATCACTAGGATGGTCTGAGTTTCAGGCAAACTGGGTATCTCATCCTCACGCCTTACCAATGTCCGTCCTTTGGTAACTGGCTCGCTCACCACCTCAAGCTGACTGATGAGGGATGTCAAATGCTTGGAAGCTTCTGTGTATTCCTGTAAGATGGAAGAGGGTGAAATCCCCTTGCTAGGACCAGTGAACCATACAGCTCTGCAGGGGAAAGAGAGATCCTTGGAGACCACTACATCTCTCACCAGATATACATTACCCTGGCATGGGCTCAAACTGTCAACCCTACGGTCATGAAGAGCAAGCACTACCCCTAAAATATTCTGACCCATGTAAGATGGGAGAGTTTCTAAAAGTGGAGGTAACTATATAAACTAGGCCTATCTCACCCAACAAAAGCATCAAGACCCAGGGCTAAACTAAACTACAGACACCTAGTTCATTCATTTAAGGCAAATGTGATCAGTTGCCCATCCTTGAATGGTATGTAAGCAGTAAATCTATACATCCCCTTAAATCCTACAGTTGCAAAACTTATTCTCCAATTTCATGTTACTTAAGTCTTACCTCAAAAGTTTACTACTATAACACTAAAACATACACTTTGCAATTTCCATTTCTCATCTAGCAAAACTGTATCCTCTGCAAAATAAGAATAAACAGATCCAACTCTTACCCTTCCAAGCCACTCTCCTCTCTTCTATTATTTTTAGAAACTTGTACCTCTGCAACTCTCACCTTAGCCTCCAAACAGTTGAGTGCCAGGAGAAAGAGTGCTCGATGTGGCAGATCTTGCACTGGGGTGTGATGTAAAGATAAGATGGCACTTTGTAGATTCAAAACACCAGGACTATTCTGCTCTATCACCCTCTGCAGAATATGTTTAAGACTTGAGCCTGTATCATTTGGGACTCAAAGAAACAATTTCACCAACTCTTAACACTGCATCTACTTCACACCTACAGTATGTCTGTCACTTTCTTCCCTGGTCAATAATGTCAAAGATGGTCAGAGAAACATACCAAGTCTCTCTCAGGAACACTGTATTAACTAGAGAAAAGTGAAGGTAGAGTAGATGATATATTACAAACTTTTATCTCCACCTGGATAAGACAAGGATCCATGGTGATTTATCATATCCAATGTAATGTAAATCAACCAAAGTCTATAATTTTTTTTTTCTGCTATACTGACAATTTTACTCAGCTTGAGCTTTGTCAAACTCAAAGGGTCAGAAAATCTTTACTAACACTCCCTAGTAGTAGAGGCCCTCTAAGCTGCATTAAGCATCTGGTGTTATTGACTGAAATGAAGCTGACTGACAAGGAGGTATTAAAATTGCTGAGGTTATATGCAAGCCATCACTGAAGTCCTGTTAGCATATGACATCAAAGGCACCATCTCTTGCCTCACTCCTGAAAAACATCCCTTCCCTAACACGGGCTTTCCTTAAAAAATTCTTCTACTGCCAAGTGAATTTTGTTCTATCCTCTTCATTCAAATGACCTTTATCTACCATAGCTATTTGTTATCCTTGACTTCTAATGACTTGCACTACCCTAAACATACTCGTGTAATTACTGTACCTATTTTCTACATTTATTTGATTTCCTACTATTATCTTCTGACATTTTCTTCTCCATCCTACCAGTTCATCCCAAATGTCACACGACTTTAAGTACCCTTGTATCTGATTCTTTAGAAAATAACTCATTACAGTATTTCTACATTACTCAGCTACTTCACTATGGTACAATACATTCTTTAATCCACCACAACTGTACCTATTTCACGAAATGCATTCCCTTTAGGCTATTTTTTTTGTGTGTGTGAACCCTTTCATCCCCTCCAGAACAGTATACTTCACACATCTTTTGTCTTATTAACCCATCCACTCTTTTATTCTCAGTGCACAGGGTGGTAAACTATATTAGGATGATTCACATTCACATTGGGTAAGATTAATTGTTGAAGCTGTTACCTTTTATCACAGCTGTCAGCAAGACTGGCAATAAGGCAGTCATATCTACAATAACTCGGTCAGTTTCCTATTCTGCACTGCTGGTAGTTCCCTATGAGCTTGTCTCTTATATTCTGCTGATATTTACTCATCCATCCATCCATCATCCAATTCTACTGTAAGTTGCCCCATGAGGAGCATATTAGTCCAGGGCTAGGTAATTTGGTCCTGACATTTAACATGAGAGTGACCAGCCTCACTCATCCCCGAGTAGCATTACATGAGCAATAACCCCAACCAGCCCTTGGATATAAACCTTAACTGGCTCAATCCGATTGGAGAGCTGTAAATACCCGCTAAACCACCAGGTGCCATAATTTGGTTATATGGTTACCACCCAACATAGTAAATGGTTTCCTGGTGTACAGGAAACCATTAGGCTTGTCACTCAGTGTAGAGTGACCCATGGGCAGAAGGAAGAGGAAAGAATGAAGGAAAGAAAGACAAAAGAGGAAGGAAGCAATGGAGAAAGGAGAGGAAAGGGCAGACACCCGAGAGCAGCACTACATCGAGTGAGTGTCTTTAATGAAAAATAACTGACCTTGGAGGACTACCCTAACCAATGTCTACCGCAGCCTACTGTATAATAATTTTGCCTCACAATCCCCAACTCAAAACTCATGATCCCATCCACCATGAAAGAAACTGTGCATGTTCAAATTTTTGTAATGTTAACCCCTTCACCACATTGTACCTTGCATGTTATTTCTGAGCAACAGGAATGTACAAGGATGTCAAAAGCCAATACTTTACTATGGGAATAACAGAGGGCTGTCTAAAACAAACTAGTTCCTCCTACTACTCAGATATGGTACTCATGAGAAGAGCTTGTGGTGAAGGGGTTACTCATTATGCCAACCCCCGTCCTACCCACTCTTTTAAATACATAAACATCCTGAAACAGCACCATATTATGGGTGGCCATGGTACAGCTGTTTTCTATGGACTGCAAGCTGAACCAAGTTCTAAAACATTAATGGCATAACAAAACACCTTTTGAGCATCAACTCTTTCAACGATATGACATTCAGTATTCTACTTCTAAGCTAGATATCAGGATAAAAATACAAAACCTACAGCATAATGTTTATTTGCCTTTAAAAATAATAAATATTTTGTACAAAACATAATGAAATACCAGCTGTCCAGGGAGGCTTCCCAGTAAGGTACTATCACTGTGATGGGACACATGTCAACCCTACCACAGTGGTAGTTCCTACCCACAAAGCTCCTCATTCACTGCATATCAACTTCTCAATAGACAATAATAACCTGCACTGCTGAAAGAGAAGGGATGAGAAGGTTGGCAAAACTTACTAATATTTCTAACAAATAGCAGTCAAAAACGTACAGACCTCTACACTGTGAAAAAAATTAGGAAAATTCATTGAGTATTTGGTATGGTTAAAACATTTCACAATAATTAGTTAAAAATAGTGATGTAACATGGATATTAAAATATGCTATTTACTACTACAGCTCTGTCCTGTTAAAAAAACTACTCTTTCCAGTGCCAAGTGCAGTACATACTGCACACACCATTACCCATGTTGATACGATGCTTTTCACAGATGCTGCCTGGATGAGTGTGAAATCTCTAGTCATGACCATAAACAACATGTACCAGAGACACACCCATCCAGTCAACCCTGCTAAACATAAACCAGGATGAGTGACAATTCTAGTATGGAATATGATGCCAACTGGAACCTGAAAAAAACTCACCTGTGTTATAAGTGATAAAGATTCTGCCTCTGCCTTCCTTTTGCCCATAGCACTGAAGACTTGTGAAATGTTGTAGATGGCAGGGAGGCAGTGGACACTCCTATCAACAGCCTCTTGTAATTTCAATACAGCTGTATACGGATTGTTCATTTTTGCAAGGCACAGTCCCTTTAGCCAAGATATCCATCCTTGCAAATCTGGTCCACAATGATGAAGAGAAACAGATCGTAGAGCATCTAGGCATCCGTGATAACCACCCTCTTTATATAATTTACTACCATTTAGGAAAGTGGTCAGGGACCCGACAAAGCTGTGTTCATTGCTGCCGCCAACAGAGGCATTGTGCAGAATTGTGGCAGACACCTTTAGCAGGGCAGTGAGGGTGGATATTTTCCCCAGGCAAGCCGTTGCATCGCTCAGCCACTCGGGTAAAGTTGTGCCGAGCCAGCTATCTTGCCAGGAGAGGACATCTTCCTTTAGCAGCATGATGTTCCACTCTTCTGGGCTCAAGTTTGCACACAGCAAGATGAGCACTGCTGTTGCTGAGCATTTCCACTCCTCTTTAAAAGATGTTACCATTTCCTCCAATGTCAAAACTTTTCCCTCTATCCCTGTCAAAAGTAAATACCAAACTCACTACCTATTCAATAATTTAAATGCTACTGCTACATCATCATCCAGGCCTCTTTTCCCACCTAAGGATTAGGTTGAGGTAGGGTACTCAAAATTTACTTATGAGAAAACCCCTACAAATCAAGCAGATATAAAAAGGGTACTGTCTATATATGGACTAGCCATGATTCCCAGGACTAAGGATTCTGGCTGGTATATGATCGACTATTGGATACGTTTATGTGAAGCTACAGAATGTGGTGAAATTTTTTTTGGCATATCAGACAGAGCCATGATTCTGAGGGCTTGAATGATGAGTGAATGGAAGCATGGCTCAATGGATCCGGCAAACTTCGGCTGTCTGGACGTTGCTACTCCTCACCCTTTCTTAAGGTGGGAAAGGAGGTCTGGATGATGTATGATGATGATGCATGACTTTCCCAAAACCTTAGAAGTGGCAAGAAATTCTTCATCCATTCTACATAATTCGCCATTCAGGACTGACATCTTAGGAACCAAGTACAATTATGACATTTACCCAAGTGAAAGTAAGTTAGTGCTAAAGAAAATTAGTGAGCGTACTTAATAAAGGGTAATTCTTTACCAAACATGCACGGTGCTTCCACCCATAACAAACTCATGATCTCAAGGTAAGTAATTTTGGTATATATCCAACACAGATAGTTAACTGTTCTTTTGTAACTGCAAGAAGTAACTAGAAAAAGGCCATATACCAATTTTAGGGCTTAAGGAAGCGGCCAGGTTGTCCACAGCAATGTTTACTGATGATCCCTCTGACCAAGCGCATCCCATGTCAAGGCAATGGGAAACTCAATGACTTAGCCAAACCTAACCAAACCAGACCTAATCCAATTTAATCTTCCTTGTGTTTGACAGCCAGATTTCAAATCTGAAAATGCGCGTTGGGAACGTTAATCATGGGCAGTGACTGGCAGACGCCGGTGGAATATTTACGCATTCTAAATCTCATTAATGGCTTTTCAAAGGTAAGTCTGTAAATATTCCCAGTAGCTGTGGTAACCAAGGGGTAATAACAAGTAACCCGTGAAGACTCACTTCAACAGTAAATATGGAAAAGCCGTGCCAGTTTGGTAAAGAATTAATAACTACTGCACAGCTGCTGGAGGAAGGAAATTAGTGAGCTTCATAATAATTACAACAAAGTACTGAACAGCTTCTTAGAACAGGTTAGGTTGGAATAGGTGTACAGTACTGATAAACAACCTGAACCCAGCAATTTATTGTTCTACTTTATTTTGCTATCAAATGACTATTCAACTTAGGAAAGCCCCCCGGATAATAAGGAGGTAAACAAAGGCTGTAGTTAATCTCTCCAATTTGAGAAGTTTCTCCATAAATATACACTATTGGACTGAAACTTAAAATATCTTGCAAGCTTAGTAATCTTATAAAGTACTTACACCTCCTTGTAAATAACATGAGTACATCTCTAGCCTGTGTCCACGAACATGAGGGCGAGGTAAGAGCCACATAGAGGACTGTCACCATCATCTCGCACTCCACCTCCCAGTCCCCTTTACATGGAGGCATCACAAACTTCTTCAGGGCAATATCGATCAGCTGGCTGCTCGGTGCTTTGCCCATCTGAAAATAAACACACTATCAGAATAAAAACTGTATAACTAATCCAGACACACAAGATATTACTTCAGCTTTAATTTTCCTTGTGAATATTTGCACACAACCAACCTAAAATATCAACCCCCCTCCCCCACAAAAGGAGCACACACCTAGTAGCCACTGATACTCTGAATACTAGGTACAGCTATGCATTTTTCTAGCAACAGTGGATACTCTGACAATCAACAGCAATTATTTCCAGGCCACTCTTATGATTAACTGAAACCTAATGTACCTTATTACTGTACTGGACTGGAAAAAGTGCCAAAACTGTGTCCTAACCTTTACAAAGCCTAACTAAATTAACCTAACCTATCAATGGACAGCCATAGTAACATATAATTATTATCCTCCCAGTCAAACAGGTTGATATATTTTCATTCCAGACTGCTGGTTGTCACACAATTCCTCCCATGTTACCCTTTGTACGACCCACGACAAATTAGGGTTAGCTTGTGTTGGGTTAATTTTCATGGGCTTTAATAAGGTTATGGCATTTGTTCTTTTCCCTAATATTAAAGCTGCCACTTCTGAATCACTGATGAATGGCCACTGTGATTTCTAGGGCTGAAAATGCTGTAATTTCCATTAACTGTTCTGAGCAATAGAAGTTCGGACTGCAAGATGTCTCTCTCTCTCTCTCTAAAGTTTGATTTACAGTACATACACTGTAAATTAGTGGTTTTACTTGATATCATGGTCTGTATCTCATTCTCCTACTTTCAGTATCTGTAATGATGGAAAGCTGGTTTGGATGTTCAATTCCATACATCACATTTCCTTTAAAAAAAAAAAAAAAAAAAAAAAAAAAAAAAAAAAAAAAAAAACAATATCTTCTAAGCTCTCACACTACTTAGTGATAGTTAACATTCAGTTAAAATGCACATCTAAAAATTCTGGAGGCAAAATGACTACGCTCATACAGGATGGCTAATTTAATCAATAGCACGTTGACAAGGTGGGTATGTGAGCAAGGAAATCTGTCTCGAGGTGTACAAGGAGTCTTGATAGGCTGCAGTTACAGAATTTGCAATGAATATCATTCTTACCTGCCTGTGCATTAACGAAGTACAGTACGAAAGACGAAGGCATTGCTACGTTTCAAAATGCTGACTATTATACTACAAAAATATCCTAACCTGATATCCCTAATGCTAAGAACAAAGGATACAACGTGGAATTTCAACTATTAGAAAATCACTTGGCAGCTGAAGTCAAGGTTGAGCTGCTAATTCAGTTAAACACCATAATACACCCATGTGGCCCCACAAATAATTAGATTTTGTCATACAACTGGCACGGTTTCTGTTGGCTTAGTTACAAAATCACCAACAAGCTAAAACACATAACAGATACACAGGTACATTTTCAAATTTAAATCCCCAGGATGCCATTGTTCAACAAGTACGAAATTTCAACAAGCTACCATAGAAAAATTACCTATGGGCTAAAATAAATATACAGGCAAAACCAGCAATATAATAATGTAAAGCAGAAAAAGGATACTCCTATTCAAATTAAATCCCCCGCGTGCCCCCATGTGGCCGGGTAAGGTGAGGCTTGAACCGCCGCGCCACCCCGGGTATTTCGAGCTTACCGCCCCCATCATGGCGCCAAACTATATATTAACTTCCCCCCAAAATATAATCCACTTCATATTCTACTTTACCAGGATATTCTGTGCCAGTGTTCTGAGGCGAAGGAGGAATGGGGAAACGCCTGGCTGGGACGCTGCGGACGCCTTGCCTGGCCCCGACGCCTGCCCAACCGTTGTAGCGCCACTCCTTTGTCCACCATGGCTGCCACTTCTGCTATGACGCACCTCGCTTTTCCGCCGCTTCACATCTTCCTTGCCTTCCTCATCGCCCTCCTTCGCACGCCTCTTCATGGCCTTGGTTCAGGTCTTGCATTAAACTCCAGGATGCAGGGAGGAACATGAGACGAGCGTGTAAAACTTGCGGGACGTGCCGAACAACGGTTGCTTGCTGACTACTGACGCATGCTTCCCGCCGCTCTGACGTCACGGCTACCAGGTTATTAGCTTTTCATGCGCAAATAATTAGGACACCAGTTTTTACTATCTGATCGTCTATGTTAATTCATTAGCATAAAGAAAATGTCTAGGGCTTATTACTTGAGGCTCATTACAAAATAGTATAACCCATATCTATAGCTATCACTGAGTATTAATTACTTCAACTACCAAATTTGAGTGTCTTATAAATGTGTGGAATAAAAATATAATTGAAAATGTATTATAAAATAAACTTCATACATTGTTTATATTAGAGAAGGCTGGAGGCGGGAAAGGTAAATGGAGATTGGGTTATAATTTGTATATGTTGTATTTTAATTATGTAATCAGAATTCAGGATTTCACATTCGCTTTATGTTGTTATATTGGTTAAGTTAATAAGCAAGTAATGCCTGGTCGTGGTTCCTTTATAAGTTACGTTAGTTAGAGGAGGACTATAAACAGCTTTGTTTTCCATCCAGGATGATTCGTTGTTCTCTTAGGGATCTTTTTAAATGTTCATTAAATTCCATGAATGTATAGGTGCCGTTAGCGATCAAAGGATGATTAGGTGAAACAGGCCTTTAGGCTTAATGGCCACCTTGATAAGTAATGTTTATGAATTCTTGACAAATCAAGGCTCTATTTTGGGTTTTCTTAAGTCCAGGTATCCCTTTATTCACCGCATTTACTAGTGGGAGAAGGAGTAATGATCATGCTGTTGGCAGCAGTGGTGGCAATGGTTTTATTGGTGAGGGCAGGATCTATTGTCTGACACCTAATCCCGGAAGGGATGGTAACAAACAAATCGCCTCCATGTCGCCCGGTCCCCTGCCAGTTTGCTGCCCTCCCCCAGCTCACACCTTCCTCTCTCATATACCTCTCCACTCCATCCCTCCATCTTATTCTTGGCTGCCCCCTTGCTCTCCTGCCCTCCACCTCACTCACATACACCCTCCTCGTTAGTCTTGCTCTCCATCCTCTCCACATGACCAAACCACCTCAGTGTATTTCTCCTAATGCTTTCTATCACATCCACATCCACACCACTACGCTTCTTCACTTTCTCAAATGTCAGTCTGTCTCTCTATGTGACTCCACATGCTCGTCTCAAATATTTAACTCATGTCCACTGCTCTCACTCTTAACTTGTTTCCTTCCAACAAGGTCCAAACTTCACGTCCACACATTAGAGTTGGTATCACAGTACTGTCATGCAGTGACTTTTTTATTTCCATGCTCACTTGCCTGTATCTTATCACCGTTTCAAAGAACAAGCAACCTTTCTTCCTTGTTGTACTATTTCAAGCACTTTTCCCTCCAAACTTCCATCCTTATCATCACACTACCCAAGTACTGTATTTAAATGCACCCACATTTGCTATTTCATCATCTTCCAACCTCACTGTACATTAGTGATTTCATTTTTCTCAAAGGCCATAACTTTACTCTTCCCTACATTCACCTTTAGCTTCCGTTTCTTACACACACTTCCAGACTCATTCACCAAGCCTTGCAGTTCTTCTTTGTCTTAACAATGCAATGTCATCTGCAGACAGTAGTATAGGGAGTTTCCAAATGCTGCCTTCTCTCATTAGGGCCGCTCCAACATCCACTGCCCTCCCTTGTATATCTTTTACACCCCAGTCCATATACAGATTGAACAGCCATGGAGACATGACATCCCTGTTTCAGTTCAATATTCAGATAGAAAAATTCACTCAGTTCACTGTCCACACGCACTGCAGCCTTAGCCCCCTCTTACATACTCTTCATGGCATTAAACAGCTTCTCATTTACTCCATATATTCTCAATATTTTCCACATTCCTTGTCTGTTCACCCTGTCATATGCATTCTCCAGATCCATGAAGGCCGCATACAACTTCTTTCCCTTCTCTAGAAATTTTTCCACTGATGACCTGAGAATGAATATCTGATCTACACAACCTTTTCCCTTCCTAAAACCTCCCTGTTCTCCGACTACATAATACCTGTCCTTTTGACAGTAGCAGTGGCTTTAAAATGACAAGCAAGGGGACGCTGAGTGTAGCATACATAGCTGACCCGAGACTACTGGCTGCCTGTGATGCCGTCCCCGTGTTCAGACTAAGGGTGAGTGGTGATATACTATAGTTTGTTCACCCTAACATCACCTAGATTTTTAGCCATTTGTAGCTTATTTCATGTAGCTTGATTGCAGAAGAATACTAAAATTCTATATTATTTCCATAGCACTTTTATGATTAGGGCCATGTTCTTGTGTTAACATTTTGTTGCAACTCAACAGTCAAGCTAGAATGATGTTAGTTTTAGGCCAAGTTAAAGTGAAGCGAGTACAGTAAGACCTCACTATAACGGACTAATTGGGGCCCAAACCATTCCGAAAAATGTGAAATTCCGATAAAAGCGACATCCGGACTTCCCCCTGCTAATCCGGACTTTTTCCGATATATCAGACATTAGTCCAGATTGCATGAACGGTTTTTAAACTGTTTTGCCTACCACTGTGGTACAGTACTGTACTGTGTTATAGCTTCACTACATTAATCAGATGGTATAATACTGTATATATTATAATACTGTACTGTACACTGATAAACATGTCATTTATTTACCTTATTGTGGTGAACACAGCTGAAGTGATCAGGCAGTCCGGACTGCTTCTGGCTTTATCGGACTTTTTCCAACATAGAGGAATTTAGTCTGGTAGCTCCTCAAGTCCGATAAAAGCGAATTCCGGTCTATTGAAGTCCTTTATATTGAGGTTTTACTGTATAGGCAGGTAATGCAGCCAGTAAGGTTGTGTTTATGGTCCTGGTAGAGAAATATGGTATCAGTACAGTGTGTTTGTTCTGACCTGACTGATATCCCTAACCCATTTCAGCTGAGTTGATTGTCAGGTTGGAGGGTCAGTTTGACTAGAAACCAAGGAGTCTGTTTCTGCGCCATAACTAAAGCACATCAAATTTCATACAGCCATGACTTACAGCTTTCGAGCATGTTCAAGGCTTCCACAACATGGATTGCATCAAATACCTGTATAGCTTATTTTGAAGTTACAGTACAGTCTGCCATTTGTTTGTTCCACAGGCCAGTTTGACCCACAGTCTCATCAGCGCGTATGACCTGCTCCCCAAAATGTCTATCGTACCTTCACATCCAGCCACCGAGGAGGACATTCGGGGCTTCCACTCTGAGGAATATGTTAAACTCCTCCAGACGGGTGAGCCGGAGACAGAAGTGGAGGATGAGTATGGCTTGGGATTTGACTGTCCCATCCTTCCGAACCTGTGGGATATCGTTTGCCGGCTGGCAGGGGGTACATTAACAGCTGCACGCGAACTGGTGGAGGGGAGGGTCAAGTATGCTATCAACTGGTGTGGGGGATGGCATCATGCACAGAGGTACGGTACTTGCAAATCAGAGTAACAAATGATTGGCATGTTCATGTTATTTTCAATTCAGGGTAATGTCATAATTACTATTCTGATCATTGATATTTTGTCATACTATATACAGTAATGTTTTGTAATGCTATGTACACTGCAGTTGGTTTGTTGTTGTACATGACAGTCAGTTTGTTGTTAGGATCTGTAATGGGTGCAAGAATAAAAAAGATGTCATTATACTGATGGGGTTAATAGATACTGTACTTTCACCAGGAGGTATCCTCTAGCCTGCAGGAATTACTTGACACTAGCAGGAGTAAGTTAAGATGGCCTACCTGTGAAGCCTGAAGTCCACACAGACACATATTTTCACTACTTTCATTCTTCTTTCCTTCCTTCCCCACAGGGACTCTGCATCGGGGTTCTGCTATGTAAATGATATCGTGCTGGCCATTCGTCTACTGAGAACAAAATATGAAAAGGTGCTGTATATAGACCTGGATATTCATCATGGTTGGTATCTTTTTTTCTCTCTTTCTTTACCATTTATGGAGTACAGGGCATTTTTATGTCATGGTTGAAGTTGTGATTAAAGTTACAAAAATTCCCAGAGATTATAAAATAACTACAATTCCATGTCAGTCTTAAATTTTTGGACACCTGTATTGACATTTATATGAAGTATATACTGTACTGTGTATCTGTATTCTGCTGAAAACTGATTGAAATTCCCAGGTAGTAGCCTGACTAGGGAAAAACAAAAATGTCATTGCACTGAAGGGTATTCAGTATTTTCTTTCCCCTTCACTTTGTGATGTCTTACAAATGTTGTAGCATTTCCCTTTTTATACATGGAATTTCTGGCTTATGAATGGCCTTTTCAGAAAAAAACCATATGGAAGTTGAAGACCTCCTCCACTTAGGGCTGTCCTCAGCTGAAGAAAATCATTTGGCAGAAGAATAAACTAGAGACAAAAAAAAGGAGTCAAGTGAGGGATGTGTGTATACTGCTGTCCCACTTGAAGTATTTTTTTTATTTTATTACAGGGGATGGTGTTGAAAATGCCTACCTGTTCACTCCTAAGGTAGTAACCCTCTCACTACATCAGCTAGAACCTGGCTACTTTCCTGGGTCTGGTCCAGCTACAGAGACTGGGGTCGGCAAAGGACGTGGCTACACTTTTAATGTCCCGTACAAGTCAGGCATCAATAATAAGCAGTTTGTGCACTTGTTCGAAAGGTGAGTCATGTGGTATTTTCTCTGCTGTAGCTACTTGTGATTTAATGTAATTGTTTAAAATGAGTACCAGGTATAAATAAAATGAAGATTTTTAATAATGAGTATTAGTACAGTATGAAAAAATTCTTTATAAAAATTTTTGTGCTTTTCACATCAATTAATACATGTTCACTCTTGCAGTATCCTGTATAACCTGTGTGAGGTGTACTTACCTCATGCAGTGGTTTGTCAGTGTGGTGCAGATGCTTTAGCCGGCGACCCACTGGGCAATGGCAATCTCACCATAGAGGCATATAACACCTGTATCCAGCACGTCCTTAATCTTAACAAGCCTACACTTTTCTTGGGAGGAGGTGTGTGGTGCTTGATTCTGTTTTTTAATCTAAAAAAATAATACTGTTGGCATAATATCAATGATGTTGAAGCTATTGAGAAGAGTGGCTGATTGAGATGGTGGCATTATAAAAATTTAGGAAGAAAAAGTTAAGAATGAAGGTTGAGGAAATAAAGGAACTTTTTTTTTTCGTTTTTCGTTTTTAAAGGCTCCAACATGCTTGCATGTCTTGGCCTTGGTCACCTAATGGCAGCTCTCGACGCTGCACGATCCATTGCAGCCTCCCTGTTCAGTCCCTTAACCCTGAGGTCACATTTAATGACCTCGTTCCATGTCTTTCTCGGTCTACCCCTCATAACCCCACCCCCAATATTAACACTTCTCACCTTCCTCACCCAATTATCATCCCCCATCCTCTCCACATGTCCAATGCAATAAAGCATTGACTTTTTTAAAAACAAAATCTGTATTTTATGTTTTGCAGGGGGGTATAACAAGGTGAATGCAGCCAAGTTGTGGACCAGCATCACATCAACTCTCCTGGCCACCTCCCTTGCAGCTGAGATCCCAGAACACCATGTAAGCATCACATTCATGTAATCACTTCAGTCCAGTGACATGTCTTTGTTTTATGCTCTCTACTCTATTCATCTTATAATTTTTTTTCTTTTAAATGAAGGGGTTACATTTCCCTTTCCTTAACCCTTTGAACATAAAAGGTCTTTCTTAAGTTTGATTAAATTGCCTGTAAAAGGCAATAATAAACCGTGTGAAATCTGTCTATTCATCTATCTATTGCCAGATGCCATAATCCCGTAAGGGGTGGCCATTTGACTGTGAGTTATTTGTTTTACAGGGAGGGGCACTAACCCTCCACCAACCCACTTGTTGACACGTATGGAGCACGTATGGTTTGGTTATATGGTTACCACCCAGTGTTGTAAATAGTTTCTTGGCTTACAGGAAACCATTTGGCTTGTCACTCAATGTAAAGCCACCTGTAATGGAAAGAAAAGCAATAAGAAGTGACAGGAAAGTTGGGAGAAATAGGAAGAGAGGAGGCCATTGGATTATGCGACTTAATGCTTCACTCCAGTTACTTTCACATTATGCTTGCTAACTTCAGGCAGCTTTATATAGCACTGGAGAAACATTTTGAACTAGAGGAGTTAGAATCAGCCTTCATCAGCCTGTCCAGTAGATCTTTCTGTTTATCTGTCTACATCTATATCCAGATGCCATAATCCCAAAAGGGGTGGCCATTCGTCTTTGTATTAGTGGTTTTACTGAGAGGAACACTAACCCTCCACCAACTCACTTGTTGACTCGTAGGGAACATGTATGGGCTGGTTATATGGTTACCACCCAGTGTTGTACATGGTTTCCTGGTATACAGGAAACCTTTAGGCTTGTCATTCAGTGTAAAGCCACCTGAAAAGGAAAGAAGAGTAATGAAAAGCAGCAGGAAAGATGGAAGAGACAGGAAGTAAGGAGGGCAGACACAGGAAAAGAATGATAAAGGCAAAAGAAGTAGGCAGCACTACATGAAGTGAATGAATCTTTCCAAAGTTTAATAAAATCATCTGGAGGAACTTGAATAAGCTGTAAATGGATTTCAGTGTACTGATGCGGTTAATGTCTTCAGGAAACTATGAATCACTCTTAGCTGATTGAAATTACCCAGAGATAGCTGGATTAAAACACTAGGTTTGTCCTTAGCGACAGTACAGTATTAACTCTTCCAGCTTTTGACACATTCTTTATTTCATTCCTGCTCCTTCCAGATGTTTTTTCAGTTTAAGAGAAATTTTGTGTAGTACATCAGTTAAATATGACTCTCACAGGTTCAGTCACTACATAGGGTCTCTAAGATGAAAAAAATATCCATCCATCCAAAAAATAAATAAATAAAAAATCTGGAGGTATGGTCAGACTCAAATATGAAGTCCGTTTGGGTGGGGCCCGAGAGGGGATTTCCCTCTCTACAGCTCTGCCGCATCAACCCCAGTACCTATCTCTCTCTCTATCATATGTCGGCTATTTACTATTTGAAATTGTATATTAAATATTCTGTACTTATTAAATATATTAAATAAGGCTATATAGTGCTATGAATGTGTCGCTTTTTAGGATAATAGCAATGATTTGTATAAATTCCACACCACGTGACAACGTCGCTTTCCAACGTTGCCAGAGGTCAAGGACACCCACATCAGACTACAGGTGACCGGTCAATTCCTCCCTGATACCCACCCACGATGGCAGCTACTCCGACTCGCTCTCGTGTGCTCCACAGTCGGGAGAAAGAACTTATTTACAATGTGAACAAGTATTTTTTTAGAAGAAAGATCAGAGAAAGGACTTATGCCTACTGGGGAAACCTCTATAATAAAAACGCGCCAAGACTTTTACCTCAGTGGTGGTGTGGAAAAAAGGTCGAAACAATATAGAAGAAAACAAAACTTATAAATATATAAAAACTTTCTCAATCAACTGAGAGAGACAGAGAGAGAGAGAGGAGGTTTGGCAGAGCTGTAGAGAGGGAAATCCCCGCGTGGGCCCCACCCAAACGGACTTCATATTTGAGTCTGACCATAGTAAGAATAAACCAGCAGAATGCACCACGAGTCAAGAGTTAACACCCTCATGATCCTGTGGCTCTTTTGGCTGAATAGAATTATCTGGCATCAGCTTGATCATGAGAGAACAATGAAAAATTATATACTGTACTGTACAATGGTTAGGACAGTTCATTTTTCCTCTACTTACATGCCAATCTGCAGAAATATGTGCTTCAACCATCACAGTTCCAATATTGCAGCAATTTTTTTGTGTCACTCTTTTGCAGTACATGAGGATTTCTTATAGTATAATGATAGTGATTAAACAAAACTGCTAATAGAATACTGTACTGACTACAGTAAAACCTCCATGGTCGACCCTGCAGAAGGTAGAATTTCTGGTAAGTCAAGCTGTGTCCGAGGTGTGACTTAGTGTTTATTCAAAGGGTTACATTACACTTTCTTATATTCCAAGGCCTTGATAAGAAACAGAGGCTTGAGAGTTACAGCTGTACGAGGCTTACATGAGGGAGTGTTAGTGCCAGTTTTAACATAAGGATGTGAATGAAAGGTCAAGAGTAAGAGCAATGGAGATTGGGTTACTGAGGAATGTATGTGGAGTACAGAGAGTGGATAGGATTCAAAATAATGTGATTCGTCAAAGATGTGAAGTGAGGAAGTCTGTGGACACCAGAACTGAAGAGAGTGTATTGAGATGGTATGGCCATGTCTAGAGTATGGATGACAATAGAATGGTGAAATGGGTATATCTGAGTGAATTTGAATGTGGAAGGAGACGAGGTAGGCCAAGAAGAAGGTGGAAGGAGATGTGAGGAAGAGGTATGGAAGTTGGTGAGGTTAAGGGACTGACAAGAGATCGAGCTGGCTGGATGACTTTTGTGCGAATAAGCGCATGACCTGGGATTTGGCACCCTTTTTTAACGTGACAGTGTTCGGATTGGCTTTGTTGGATAAGTACCATATATGTGAAGCTACAGAACATGGTGAAGTTTCTTGGCCTATCAGATGGAGCCAGGATTCCATGGGCTTAAATGATGAGTGAATGGAAGCATGGCCTATTGAATTGGGCAAACTTTGGCTGTCTGTACGCTGCTACTCCTCACCCTGCCCTAGGGTGGGAAAGGAGGTCTGGATGATGGTGATGATGGTGCTTCATATCAACACAGAGTGCTTACTTGTCTATGAATATATGAACATAGCAGGCTGCTCCCTACGTGTCGAGTGGGTTGGTGGAGGGTTAGTGCCCCTCCCTGTAAAACAAATAACTCAGAGTCAAATGGCCACCCCATATGGGATTATGGCATCTGGCAATAGATAGATAGATAGATGGCAGGTATAAATATAAATTGGTAATGAAGAGGTTCTAGGGAGCCTCATTAACCTGTGAGAATATGGGCCCAAATCTGACCTTTTGGTGTGTTATTTCCTGCTTTCAGTTCTTCCCTCTTTATGGTCCAAGCTTTGAACTGGAAGTAACGGCTGGATTACGCAAGAGTGAGAATACACAGACCTCCATCAATGACACAGTCAAAGTTACTTATGGTAAGTGTTTTGTGTTGATGTTCTGCTTTTTTGTTAACCTAGTGAGCCCAGAGATGCCATTCTTGCATTGTCCTGATGATTATACTGATAATACTGTACAGTACAGTATTCATTGTATGGGGAATAACCTAGTGGTTAGAGAGATTGTTTGCCATGCAAATGGAAGCAAGTCCAATCCTTGGATGGAGGAGGGAACAGTTTAAGAATTTGAATTAAAATAAGATAGTAAATAACTACTATAGATCTCTCACAAGACCTAAAGAAATGTCATAAAAAACTCTCTCTAATATCATTACATCAACCTGGAATGAGACAGCCCAAGCATGTATTCAGTATGGATGGTGGGTACCAGTGCCAAAGTGGTGATATGTGAAGGATGTATGGTATGTTGGGGGGCTAGCAGGCCTTAGAGAACAGGCAGTTAAACCTGTGCCAGGAGTATTTAAAAAAAAAAAAAAAAGTTAGAGCCTTTTATTTGCACCTTTGGGGAAGGCAGTAGCTCAGTTGATAGAGAGGTGGCCTGCAGTCCTGCCGGACCCAGGTTCAAATCCTCGCTGGGGCAGGGAATAGTTTAAGGATTTGAATTTAATAAAAACAGACTTTACTGATCTACCAAAAGACCCGCCAACATGTCGTAAAAATACCCCCGCTAATACCAATACACCAGTCCTGTATGAGACAGCCCTAGCAGGTATTCAGAATGGATGGTGGGCATTAGCGCCAAAGTGGTGACACGTAGAGGTGTATGGTATGTAGGAGAACTACTGGGCCTTGGGAGCAGGCTGTGAAGCCTATGTCCAGAGTCGGGGGGAAAAAAAAAAAACAGTACACGAGGCTCTTCCAGCATAACACAAGATCATTTAACGGTAGTGAGATGTGGTGGTGGTGGTGGTGAGGAGGAACATTTGAAGGGATCAGTGTCATGCACTGTGGCAACCTAGCCTCAGTCTCCAGTATCTACAAGGGGATGATATGGAACTGTCTTTAACAAACGTTTGATACCTGTGTTGTATCTTAGAGATGAGACAGCCATTCCATTGACTTAGCTGATGGGTAAGATGAAGCAGGCAAGCAAGTGAGGTGGACTGAGGATTCTGGCTGCTTGACTGGTGAGTGTATGAGAGTATGGCCCTTTTAATTGGGCACGTTTGACAGTTTTCCCTCTTACAGATTTTTTCTCGCTCTTTGAACCCCACCTCACCCCACCCGTGGGTGGGAAAAGAGGTCAGGATGACAGTGTTTTTTTGTGATTACTTATTAATGTACACTTTTGCAACAATGATCAAAATATCACTAATTTTACTGTTACAGCTATGTGGTAATGTTGCCATTTTTCCATGCTTAGAAGTATTTTCTTCTTTTCAGATAATATTGCAAAGTTAGCAGAGTTATTAGGTAAGAAAACTGAGTAGGTTTTAATATTGCTGTGTGCATGTGTTGGTATTTGAAGCCTCAAAGTTTTATTGGATTTTAGATCAGAACTACAGTCTTCCTTGCTCATGAGCAGTGACTTTTTAATCTGGCTACTACCTGATTCAGATCAACAATAGGTATTTAAACATTTTTTTTTTTTTTGTCATCAGATTCCATGACCAAGGATAGACTTCTGAACTAGTGGGGTATGCCACAGCGCTGTACAGTATATCCTTAATAAACCCCTTTAATGGGGGTCTGTAAAATCTGAAGACAAATATTAAAACTAAAGCATCAACACTGTGAAGGGGTTACTATAATGAAAATATCACTGTAGGATTCCCTGAGCCATATTATTAGGTCTGTATATTTCCCAAAGATTTTAAATGTGCTTAATCCCTTCAGTTTGATGACAGTCTTTCATTTTAACCAGCACACCAGATTTTGAGGTTATGAAGGATGCCTATACTGTTTTTTTTTATCGAGGGCGAAGATGAACTTGACAGGTTGATGATGATTGGCTTAATGCAACATCACTTCATAATCTTTTACTCGTTAGCATTATCAATTGACAACATATATCTGAGGGGGAAATATGGGTTAGTAAATGTTATTCAGATATGTTGCATTCAGCCGATCATCACCAACCTGTCAAGTGTATCTTCGCCTCAATAAAAAAAACAGAGTATAGTTGTGAAGGGGTTAATGTAGGCTGTATGTCACTCCTCCAGCTCAGTCATGCTCCCCAAAGCTGAATAAACTCTAATACAGGCAATAAGATTAAAGTATACTAAAATTCTGTAATATGTCATCATGGTGAAGGGGGTTGATATTCAAGTGCATCCTGAATATATATATTTTATCCTAAATACTGTACTGATCTATTGTCATGATAGTAATTCTTCAAAAAATATTTTAGTAATCTGTGAAGAAAATGTTGTATCTTTTTAATGTATATATAATCATATTTGTGTATGTGTAATCAATATTTTAGTATTAACTAAGTTTTAAGGATTTTTCTTACCAACTGTAATCAGTTTTTAAGAGCATGGAGAATTAAGATTTTATACATGCAATATCCTGTTACATAAGAGGAAAAACCTGTAGTTTTCTATGTTTAATAAACTAAAGCTTTTGTGTTTGTTTTGGTGTACCTACACAGTAATTACATAACCATATGAGTATTATACAAATGCATACTGGATATTATACAAAAGCATATTTAGAAATATATAGTATGGTTTAGTGAATTACTGTCCATTTACTGCTGCATGGAAGTTTCACTCATGCTCCACTAATAGAGTTCCTGAGTACTGTGTAATGAGTTGATGATTTTTCATAAACCCAAACTGAGTAACAAATTAAACTAAAAGTTGTTAGGAAATAAAATTCAATGGATATATTTTTGTACTTTGTCATTCCTAAGCTTACCCCATCTTTAGGTGAGGGGAAAGAGCTCAGGATGATACTACAGATAAAAACTGTGCTAAATTTTCAGCTGGCATAGTTCTTGGGCAACCTACTGTACTGTATTATAGTTGGTTTCTTTTCACCTGATGAAACCAGGCCACCACAACCTGAATATAATACCAAGTCATGGTTGCATGAAATTCATGAGCCATAGTTAAGAGATAGGAGTTAATACTCAAACTGACCCCCCAGTCTGTCCTTACCTGGCCAACCCCTAAAGTCCTATGATCATCTATCGATGTGTTTGGTCCTTGGTAAGTGGGCCTATCATCGTCGATCATACACAAGCTACCAAGAACTGGTGTGAGGTATCCCTGCCTCTGATGACATATATGGAGCCTAGCCAATGGAAAGTACAATATGTGGTGGTGTCTGGCCTGACTGGTCCCCCCTGACACAGTGGGGGAGGGTCCTCCCCCCACTACCATTTCTCTACCTCCCTCTGCTCCATTGGGCCCTGTTCTCAATGTTTCCAACCACCCAAATCACCCTTCATACCCCCTCTAGACCATATTGGCTTTGTGTGGCAGACATATTTCCTCCATTTCCCCCCTCCTATGTCCCCACACATTCCCTCCACCTCCCTATTCCTCCTTATGTCGTCCCATTTTCGCTTATAGTGAGGGGTGGCTTTTTTTTTTTGCTTTTGGTGGTCGACAGTGTGGTAACCATTAGACATATCTGAGTAAAATATACATTTTCTGGTGTGTAAAAATCAAGCTCTTCATATCTTTGAGACCAAAATTTACTCTGGTGCATTTTTTGTTCTCTCTCAATATGCAAGGGATAACAATTTTTATTTTTGATGTTCTTTCATGGTCGTCAGTGCGGCAACCATTAGACATTATTTTCTGGTGTGTAAAGCCAAGCTCCTGAAATCTATAAGACCAAAATTAACCTTGGTGAAGGCTGAAATATCGGACCCTAAATGCGGTTTTGGGACCGGGCAAAGTGGGAGAATTTTGGTCTTTTGGGGTTAAGCAAACTGAAGTGTTACCAATCTGTCAGGTTAGAAAAAGATGAAATATAATCAGAATTATTAAAATTTCTGTGCTACAGACACAGATGGCAGAATTTTTGAGGAATCTGGTATAATAGGATGATAAGTATATTGGTTGGGGTTTACTGCTCACAATCCTACACAGGGATGGATGAGGCTGTCTCCCTTGCCTTAAATGTCAGGACTGGGGAAGGTAGTCCCAGGCCCCTACAGTGTTGACAACACTGGATGATAAAATGGATGACGAAAATTTTTATGCTAAAGATACAACTGGTAAAGTTCTTGAGCAACCCGATGTATTATGGTGTGTCGTGCTGAGAGCTCCATGATGTCGTCGTAACCCCCACCAATGACGGTAGCTATGGGAATGCCTCGTCCCAGCACAGACTTTAATACGTACATATCCCTCTTGTACAAACCTGGTAAGAAAAAAAGGGCATCAGTTACTTAACAAACCATTAACCCTATTTCATTTACACTATTTTAATCTGAAGGTGGTAGGCGGTGGCGACCATCATTCACTCACTTGATGATGTGTTGTCTACTTCTTCTTTCATCTTTATCATTCTTTTTCTGTGTCTGCCCTCCTCTCTTTCTGTTTTTCCCATCTTTCCTTTTATTTATTTATTTTTTTTTTACTCTTCTTTCTTTTTCAGATGGCTTTACATTGAGTGACAAGCCAAATGGTTTCCTATAAGCCAAGAAACCATTTACAGTGCTAGATGGTAACCATATAACTAACCCATACATCCTCTCTACATGTCAGTAAGTGGGTTGGTGGAGGGTTAGTGCCCCTCACCATAAAACAGCTAACTCAAATGGCCACCCCTTACGGGATTATGGCGTCTAGCTGTAGGTTAATAGATAGATTTTAATTTGAGCATATGGCTCATTTCATTAGGCATGCTGGTGACATTTCTCTCATGTCTGCATTTTTTCTTTCTTTGTTTTGTGGATCCTACCTCATACAAACAAGCAACAGAAATAGTCAGGATTATTATGTGAAACAGATAAGCAGGGTTCAGAAAAGCTGGTGCTTTATATGCGAGCAGAGGCTACTACCCTCAGTTGTTGCTGTTGTTGTTGTTCAACCCAAATATGTCTAAATAAGCACACTCATCAACTGCAGGCATGCAACTGCCCCTGTTGGGTCATCCCATGCAGTGAACAGATGTTCCCTAGCAGCTGACGATGCCTTGTGACAGCAAGACATATCCCAGTGTGGAGTCGCATTTGCATCTCTCGATCCAGTTAAGGGGCACTATAGCAGGCTCCACATCATCCCATTATATGGTTATATGGTTACCACCCAGCAATGTAAATGGTTTCGTATGTTACAGAAAACCATTAGGCTTGTTGCCTGATGCAGAGCAACCTGGAAGAGTACTGAAACAGAAGGAGTAACAAAGGAAGGGAGATGTAGGAAGAGGGCAGACATAGAAATAAAATGATAGAAGGGATGGAAGAAGTAGGTAGTACATCATGTGTGTATGATCACCACCACCTATCATCCACTGTCTTCAGTGATGGGAGAAAATACCTGCAAATCCTATAGTACACTGACGTCTTACTTTATTCTAATTGCCATTGGATGATTATGTAAAACTTACAAAACATCCCTCTCAGTGAAAGGCCTAACATGTCAATCATCCCACACAGTAATACAATTATCAGCACTTACCCTCATCTGTCAGTTTAAGTCTGCCCAACTGGTCTTTCTCGTGTGGGTCAACCCCAGCATCGTAAAGAACTATATCGGGTTGTACAGTGTCCAGTACTCCTGGCAGATACTCCTGGGATGGATTATAAAATTATTATACACTGTATACAGTTAAGTCCCCATTATATCACCTCTGTTGATGCCCTTTGCCAGTACTAAATTCAAAGTTTTGCAGAAAAATTGCCTATAAAAGTAAAAATGCTACCTATATAGCTGATGTGCTAGCTTCCCACCATTTACAGTACAAAATGTAAGCAAAATTCGATACTTTAGAACACATGTCTGGCATAAGACTGAATGTACTAGATATTCTTAGAATGTGGGGGACATGGAGGGGCTAAGAGGGAAGTCACAGTAGTTGTGGAGAGGACTGAGGCTAATAGTGAATGGCAAGGGATGGAAGATTTCATATCTGATGTATGCATATGATACTGTGCTGCTTTCTAAAGGTACAAATCAATCTTCATTTCAAAATATTTGTATAAAAGTATTTTTAAAATTTTTTTTGTGGCTATCATATGATATTCAGTTTAAGAAAAAGCTGTGTGAAGCTATTACTGTACATGGATTAAATACTTTACAGAATATTACTTACAGAAAGTATTTTCATATATTCTTTATCACCAATGCCAACATCAAGACCAACATCTAAATTGCTCTTTTGCTTCCGGAATGGGAAGTTATTTTGGCAGTGAAGAGACATTGTAAACACATCAGGATCATCTTGAAATATAAAAGCTGTGCCATCACCCTGGAATAAAACAGTTAATCTAAATTAATCATTATCATCATCATCATCATCATCATTCTCATCTAATCAAATTAAACATACAAAAAAATGGTAAACTGTAACAGCCCATCCATACTATCCTTCTAAGTCCCTGGTGGGTCCAAGGTTAGACAGCTGAAGTCCATATAATTTAAGATATTACTGTAAAATGAAAGCTCAGATTAACTAAAAGCACATGCCTGGTGAACTGCAAAAATATTAAAGCTGTTAGGTAGCACAGTCTGAAAAAGTCTTCATGCCCTAAATCTGGAAAACTGGCAAGTATGATGGAGGTTGGAAAAGTATTCATTACTTGAATCAAATGGTGATTTACCATCCTCCCCCTTATAATCTTAATCATCACCATCATTGTCTTTTTCCCTACCCAAATATTGTATGAAGTGAAGTATGGTCCCAAAGGCAAGAAAAGAAAAATATGATACAAGGAAAAAATCAACAGCCTGTCCAATGACATGGGCTACACACTCATTCACTTACCATTCAAGTCCCAAGAATCCTGGCTCCATATCATGGGTGAAGTCAGGAATCCAAGGGATAGGGGAATAACCTAATCTACAATTTACAAATGAGGCAGGAAGGATCCAAAACTTAAGTATCAACAGAGCGCTCTGTGGAATGAGCCACCCTGTCATTCATTCATATTTATTTAAGCCCTTAACATCTTGGCTCCATCTCACAGGCAAAAACCATTCATACTTTTTTTTTTTTTTTTTTTTTTTCATATATTTCAAATAACTGTGACAGCAACTCATTAAGATTTCTTTGAAAAGGACAATTTTCTCCAGCTCTTGCCCTTGGGTTCTTTAATTTTGCCTAAGGGAAAAAAAAAAAAAAGTTACTGACTTACCTGCTTTGAAAAAGCCATGCAACCTCATCCTGAATTTCTATATTTCATCTGTCAACTCTGACACAATATTGAAAGCTGAATATTTTTATACTGTAAATCATTCAGTGCCTGCTGCTCTACTACTACCTAAATTCTTGAAAGTAAGGGCACGGTCTTGTCTTGCAAATACAGTAGCTGGCATCAACATTTGGTATGGTACAATATAGTAGGGAATTGTTACCTATATGAATTTTTTAAAAGTGTGACAGAAGGTACAAAACCATCTTGTATTTTTGCAGAACAAGATTAACCCCCTGAGGATGGGAAAACACTCATATGCAGGGTACTGTCTCACCAACACTGAAGATGTATTCCTAAAAACTGTTACATGAAAACTCACTAAATTATAGTTATGCTTCAACAGAAAAGATTGTCACAATGTATATATACCCGGTATAAAAAAAAAAAAAATCAGGATCGCAAATAACTGTTGGTATATTTTTTGATGATGTGACTGCGTATATTCTATCTGTATGAACTGTATAAATGTTAAAATCCATAAGGGACTGAAAGAAATGGGATATTATACAATGAGATAAATCCTGTTTATCAGTGGTACCAACTCTGACTCCTGACCACTTTATAATGAACAGCATGTTCAGTGTTCTCATGCTGATTAACAGCTTTACGGTGAACACACGAAACTGTTAAAGAATTGCTGTACAGTAACTAATTGAACTCCTCCAGTCCTGAAAGGGTTAACAATAACTATAGGGCACAAACTTGCTTGATGTACATCCAGGTCCACAATGAGTATTTTGTGCACTAGGCCTGTGTGAATGAGTGTGCGTGCGGCCACAGCCAGATCGTTGATGAGGCAGTATCCGGATCCGTAGTCAGGGAAGGCGTGGTGAGTACCACCACCAGTGCTACATGCCAACCCTCGCATGAGGCTTAACTGGCATGCCAAAATAGTTCCACCTGAAGATGAATAATAATAATGATAATGACAATAATAATAATAATAATAATAATAACAATAATAATAAGCAATAATAATATGAGGATATAAAGGAGCATTGTGGTGTGGATGTGGATGTGATAGGAAGCATTAGGAGTGACACAATGAGGTGGTTTGGCCATGTGGAGAGGATGGAGGGTGGGAGACTGATGAGGAGAGTGTATGTGAGTGAGGTGGAAGGGGGGAGAGGGAGGGGGAGGCCGAGGATGAGATGGAGGGATGGGGTGGAGAGGTATATGAGAGAGGGGTGTGTGAGTTGGGAGCAGGGCAGTGAAATGGCAGGGGACAGGGTGATGTGGAGGCGATTTGTTTGTGGCCACCCCGTACGGGATTGAGGCGTCTGGCAATTGATAGATAGATAGATAATAGAAATCATCATCATCATCATCATCAAATCACCACCACCACCTCCACCACCACCACCACCACCACCACTGCTTTTTTTCCCACCTAAGGATAAGGTGAGGCAGGATCCACAGGGCATGGAAGAGAGAAAACAGAGGAAATTAATCAACAACATGCCCAAAACAATGGGTTACATACTGTACACATTCACTCTTCCAGAAGCCTGTCTCCACCTCAATCAGGCAAAACCATCAACACTTTTGTCCCCCCCCCCACTTTTTTTTTTTTTTTTTTTTTTAACATATGCATGTCATGTAATGCCATAGACGGGAGTACACTATTACCTAAAACTTTACAATACCATCATGGGAAATAGGCATGCCATTTCATTACTTTACTAATGGCCAATCCCAAATTATCCCCAAGATATAGTGGCCCAAGGCTAAGCTATTGTAGTTCAGAACATTTAAAGGTGGTCACCTTTAGGAGATATACCCTGTGGCTACAAGGCACGGGCAACACTGTGACCTGTGTATCCTACCACATGACTCCCATTTTCAGTCTCACTGACAAAGCATGAACCTTCCCATTCATATGGTAATAAACCTCCTTCTTTGTCTGTTATTGCAAATTATTGTTATTATTTTCACAGGAACATCGAAATTACCAATTAAAGTTCCTCTGCTCTCTAAAAGGCTGGTACACCAGGTCCCCTAAATTTAAAGCACCAATTGCATGGAATAAGGTCTGATATTTTGGAACAAAACCCTGACATGAAGACAGCCTGTAATTCTACTTTATCATCTTCACTGATGCTCATGGGGCTTATATTTTTCCAAGTTCCAATACATGGCTTTGAACAATGAAGCCTTAATCTCTTCAGTACCACTGTCTCCCATCTCAGTCATGCTGTGATTAGGTGATTTTATTCAAAGATCCTGTTTAATTCTACTTGGGATGAAACAGATCAAGGCTACATCTAAATATTTACAGTTTGAAAAAGAAGCTTGCTTTTTTTTTTTTTTTTTTTTTTTTTAAATAGAGATAACAAGAATAAAATAGAAAACTTGAAATCAAATCATCACTGGACTGATGGGATTATGAACCAAACTAACCTGTTTCATACCTGACACGACTGGCCAGGCCAGGGGTCCATTCAAAGCCTGTAACTCGCTGTTCCTTGGCCGACGTGTGGCCTCCAAAAAATTTGTCTACGTACTGCTGTGTGTGTACGCAGGCAGCAACTTCTGGACTTACTTGCTGAGGCATGATTACCTGATGGAAAGTGGTGTACAGGTAACTGCCAATCCTGTATTACTCTACCCTCTTCAAGGTGAAGGGATCTGAGGCTTACACTACTATTGTACAAACCCCTTCAATATGAAGATATACTTCCATTTTTTTCTCAATATTTAGAATTTTACTGAACTCAGGAAAGTTCTCTTGTACCAAAAGGGTTAAAAGAAGTCTAAGCCCTCCAGTACATAAATATCTCCCTTAAACTGAAAGTAATAGTCTGGAGATGGCAAGAACAGGATACCATACAAAAAATGTTATTAGCCTGAAGGGATTAAGGACATAATTAGCCTGCTTCACCTGGTGGCATTACATTACACGACTGAAAAACCTTCAGTCAACTCTTAGGAAACACTCTGTGTATTTGGCTAAGCTGTTGATCTGACTGGGGCACTAACAACTTGACCACCTGAAGGATTTGAGTCTGGTGGACTGCAGGCTGAAGCTGCCCTACTCCTGCAGTCCACCATCTTCTTGCCGGGGGATAGGGAGGGAGGAGAGGGATATTTACATAATCAGGCAATTACAACCCAGTTATTTTGGGAACATCATGGGAAGATGTACTGTACTGTATTCTAAGTGGTATGTGAGGTTTTGCAGCACTTCTTCCGTGGCTACTTATTCTGCATAGTACACCTTGACATTCTCTTGCATGCTATTTTATATCATTATAATCTCAACATAGAGCTGAAAAAATTGCTTAGGTAGATTTGTTACAAGTCATTATCATATGAATATGATCACAAGTCCAGCCAGCCATTTACCCTACTTATTTGGGAATACTGTTTAAAATTACTTATTATGCTTCCTCTTTTGAATCTCCAAACAGTACTGTGACTGGCTAAGGAGCCGCCGAGAGTTTTCTATGGGTTGGAAACTAAGCTCAAAAACCAGCTTATTACTCTCCAACAAGTGCTAAAAACTACTGGTAAAGCAAGAATAAATGAATGCATTAAAAGCTGTAACACTAAGAGCCTCACTTTTGTATCTGTAGCAAGAGTCTATGACCAATTATGAAGGTCATTCCCACATGTCATGTACAGTAGCTACAGCAGTTTCTCATATGTTGGTGTAGTCAGCCACCAACTAACTGCAGTTATTTAAACTAAATGTAAAGCAACCTCAATTCAGCGTCCTGCTGAATACCCAGTCATTCATTCCAGACAGTTCAGGGGCAAAATTAAGTAATTTCAAAAGCAATGAGATAAGACTGGTTCAAGTATACAGTACAGTAAAACCTCACTATAATGGAATAATTGGGGCCCAAGCCATTCCGAAAAAAGTGAAATTCTGATAAAAGCGACATCCTGACTTCCCTTCCAACCCGGACTTTTTCTGATATATCAGAGATTAGTCCGGATCGCAGCAACAGTTTTTAAACTTTCACTACCATTGCAGTACTGTACTGTTTATACATTCAGTCCAATAATCAAACAGTATAATATATATCTATCTATATAATCTATCTATCTATCTATCTATATATTCATTCATTCATCATCCAATCCTACAATGCCCCATGAGAAGGGTAGGAGCCTGGGGCTAGGCAAGTTGGTCCTAACATTTAAGATGAGAGTGACAAGCCTCACTCATCCCTAAATGGCATTAGCCTACGTGAGCAATAAACCCCAACCACCCCTTGGATGTAAACCTTCACCGGCTCAATCCGATTGGGCCGTAATTACTCACTAAACCACTAGGCGCTCAAATTTGGTTATATGGTTACCACCCAGCGGAGTAAATGGTTTCCTGGTGTACAGGAAACCATTTGGCTTGTCACTCAGTGTACAGTCACCCACAGGCAGAAGGAAGAGGAAAGAATGAAGGAAAGAAAGACAGAAGAGGGAGTGTAAAGTCATCCATAGGTAAAGGACAAGGAAAGAATGAAGGAAAGAATGACAGAAGAGGGTGGAAGGAAAGAAGGATGGAGGAGAGGAAAGGGCAGATACCTGAGAGCAGCACTACATCAAGTGAGTGGATGGTGAGTGCCCCCACCTACCATATACAGTATAGAGAGAGAGAGAGAGAGAGAGAGAGTATAACCTTGATATAACAGACTTCAATAGACCGGAATTTGCTTTTACTGAACTCGAGGAGCTACCAGACTAAATTCCAATATATCGGAAAAAGTCCAATGAAGCCAGAAGAAGTCCGGACT
The DNA here is from genome assembly GCF_032717465.1 of Coenobita brevimanus. NCBI lineage: Eukaryota > Metazoa > Arthropoda > Malacostraca > Decapoda > Coenobitidae > Coenobita > Coenobita brevimanus. The sequence goes on from NC_137056.1 coordinate 2,250,178, forward strand.
GCCTGACCACTTCAGCTATGTTCACCGCAAAAAGGTAAATAAAAGACATGTTTATCAGTGTACAGTACAGTATTATTATATACATTATGCCATTTGATTAATGTAGTGAAGTTATAACACAGTACAGTACCACAATGGTAGTCAAAACAGTTTAAAAACCATTCATGCAATCTGGACTAATGTCTGATATATTGGAAAAAGTCCGAATTAGCAGGGGGAAGTTTGGATGTTGCTTTTATTGGAATTTCACATTTTTTGGAATGGTTTGGGCCCCAATTAGTCTGTTATAGTGAGGTCTTACTGTGTGTGTATATATATATATATATATATATATATATATATATATACTGTATATAATAATAATAATAATAATAATAATAATAATACTGAAATGTACAATGGAGAATATAACTAAAATGGTTAGGCAGTCTGCACTGCTGCAGGCTTTATTGGACTTTTTCCAATATACAAGAATTTTGTCCAGTAGATCCTCGATTCCAATAAAAGTGAATTCCGGTCTACTGAAGTCTGTTATATTGAGGTTTTACTCTACATTATAGGCAAAAAAGACAAATATACAGTAGTAAGTTTACCTCACCAACAATCATACCTGCTTCTCTTCACTGATCACACCATCTTTGATAAGGATTTCATATAGACAGCGAAACTTCATCATCTTGAATCTGTGATTGGGAGGGAGAGGGCAAACATAACCATCATGGTGCACTATGGGTAATCCACTCAATTTCTGGGTTTGCTCCCATTCCTCTTCTGAAAGGTGGCTCTGTTGACAAGTACAGTAAGATAAAGAGTGTCCTTGTTAGAGTAAGGAATGGCAAAGTTCTAGAATATGACAAAGTATCAATGCTGCATACCAGTAGCAGCTACTGTAATTTCTGGGAAACTGGAAAATCAACTTCACTGATAGCAATGGAATTTTCGATCTATTGCCAAACACCATAAACCCATAAAAGGTGGCTACAAATTAAAGTAACTGCCTCCACATCTCTCTGTTCTACCATCTGGCTGCCCTCTTTCCAATTTGCATCTGCCTCCCTCTTATACCTCTCCCCTCCATCCCCCAGTTTCATCCTCAATCTCACCGCCCCATCCCCTCCTCCACCTCAACTTCAATTTACCGAAGGCTTCATAACAGAAGGATGTTTTTTGGCTATTCATATTGAGGAATGCCCGTGCCTAACATACTGCTGATCTGCTTTGGGGCCAAGGCTATTTCAACACTATCACATCTGACTGGTGGAAATGACTCATGCAAAGTACCATGAAGAAATTTAAAACTCTTAACATTCTACTCTTCACTTTAAGCATAAAATTAATATTATCATCAATGATCAGTTGTAACTGTAGACTGACACTAGAACATGGTGCTAGTTACAAAGAGGTGCTACAAAATTAATATACAGCCACAGTACCACTTTATTTAGTCACAATGCTATGGGAACAAAAATATTGCAAAAGGACAAAAATCTCTGCCAGGAACGAACTTTAGGTTAGGCATGGTACTACTATTCCTTGACTAATGTGAACATGACCCTTGTGGCTGGTATATTTCCTGCGTTGCATGATGTGTTTTAAGCATGTCTAATCCACATTTTACTTCACACCTCTGATAAGCAATATGCAATAAAGTAATTGGACTTTTATTGGAGGCAGTCTTCTAAGACCTGTAATCCAAGTGCTGCCTGTCTTATTAACCTCCTGAATCAGGCAAGTTTTAATCCTTTTTAGTTTATTTTTCCTTCTGCCAGATGATTTTTATTCAGCTTAGGATACTATTAAAATCAGGGGTTTAGATGTAGCCTTAAAAACCCCTTTGCCATAGATCCTTCCTAAATTACGTAAAATCTGGTAACAACAAGAATAAAATTGATAACATCCATGCTTAATGGGATAAAATCTATCTAAATCCCTAAGGATGTGCTGGGATATTCTGCAATTATTTTCTGGGATCTACTCTACTCTTTCTATGAAGTACCAGGTACCTTCAATGGTTAAGATGAGTACAATCTAGTTATAGCACAATTAAACTAAAAATATGTCACAGCAGTATAGTTTAATGCAATGGCATTACTGTACCCTTATTTGATGATACAGTCGATGCAGGTCCTGGTTTGCAACTCTCGTATATTGTAGCATTCTGGCTAACCTCCTTGTGGCAAAGTGCATCGACATCGCAACAGAATCTGGGAATGTGTTTATAAGCCAAAATTATGTTTAGGATTACTTACATAGTGGTATACATTTACCTTATCAGTAACCATTACAGCTACCAAACATTTCACAAAAAATTGTCGGAGAAAAATGCAAAATAAAATGAGTGAGGTAGTTAATGGTTAGGAAATTTAGACAGTAAATTTTTAGGGTCACAAAGTATAGCCTCTGGACCCTTGAAACTCTTGAACAACAAACCCATACTAAAGTCTGTTTCACCTGGAAAATCCATAACCCCTTTTCAGCTTAGTTGATGGACATGTATGGTCAGACTGGAGGAAAAATGTAACTAGTAATAAGGGAGGCTCATTCCTACCTTGTAACTAAAGCTCATCTAATTGCATGCAACCATGACTTGAGTTGCGGGAATAATCCAGTTCTGTCAGGTGAAAACAACCTGGCTACAATCTTAGTTGGGCTAAGAACAATGGTGAACTGTTGAAATACACTGGCCTGACGTCTACCTGTGCTGCCTTGAGTTCTTTTGGCGAAACTCCACTCCACTGATGTGACTAAGGAAGGCACCAAAATGGACATCATTTTTACTGTATCAGATTTGATTGTGCTATACTGTATATTTGACCTTTACTATTGTGGCCCCAAGCTCATTTGAAATCTGAAGGTGCTAGATTGCAGGGTTATGTATTCCTCCTCCTGCAATTCACCACCCTCCTTTCTAAGGATAGGAAAATAGATAGTCATGTGTTTAGCTAAGCAGTTTAGTTGTCCAGTTATATCAATGCCAAACCATGAATGTGTCCCTCCTGAGCACCATTTATAGCCATCACACACATCCAACCAAACATCACACCTGATTGTATAAATCATACTTATGATCAATCTTGGTATCCTTTGGCTCTAACCTTACCAAGAAAGGACACTAAAAATTATGCAGCTTTCATGGTTAGAATGTTTTAGGTTCAATCTGGGTATTATTTTGAAACTACACCCACCTAACCAAGACAAAAAATGTGCACTAGTTCATGCTGTTTTAAGCAGTTTCTCATAATGATTATATACATGTATATCTCAAACGCAATTTTTTGTACTTGCTATTGAGGGAGGTTTGTACACGTGCTCTGAGTTCCTGGCTGGATCAGACAGGGAAGATAAGCTAATAGCTTGAAAATGAAATAAAGTACCATAAGATCCTGAATACCTTACCTAACCACCCCTAACTTCGTAACATTATCAGCGTCATTCTGTGAGGCTCCAGCACATAAAATGGTAGACGTGAAAATGTGAGAAATCTGTAAACATGGTTTTTACTATAAAGTACTTCTTTTCCTCGATGCTCAAATACTACACACTACTACATTACGTAACAATTTTGTACACCGTATTGGAGAGTTACGAGTCGAGAGACAAATTAGATGGCAGATGAGACTGAGGTGATTTAATGGCAGCCTTTTAATTCTTACTCCATAGTAGTGTCTTTTAACTCTGTTTTTCGTTTACTCTTCCAATGTCTTCGTAGCACCTTAGCTTCCAGCGGATGACAATTAGTTCACGGTATTTCAAGTACAAAAAAGCAGGTTCACCAATTAAGTTTATTCTTTCTTATAACTGACGTCATTTATTTTGATGTTTATACCGTAATTCAGATGTGTTAATCCGAAGCCAATGAAAAGGACTAGACTCGGACGGTATGTTTACCAATACGAATTCTATTCATAAGAAAGCTCTCTCTCTCTCTCTCTCTCTCGTTTACAAGAGCAGGATGATATAGCTAATAAACTAGCTTTTGTTTGCCAAATAGCTTCCTTTGTTAATCGCTGAAGAAGGTGTTTGAGATTCCAAAGCCTCTTAATATAAATCTAGCAGTTACTACAGGATGAGATTAATAAAGATTATGAACCAGTGAAAGCAAATATAAAACGGGCAAATTAAGTTATCTGCATTAAATGTTTTCTTACAGCTCATACAAGCTACGTTTCTCTTCGTTTACATCCTTTTTGCTACCGCTTCCTCGTCCTCTTACTTCCACGTCCATGTCCTCCTCCTTCCAGGTCCTCTTGCTTCCACTTGCCCTCTCCGTCCACACGTCCTCGTGTTTCCACTCCGTCTGCGTTCATAGTTTCTTCCTTCCTCTTCGTCACCTTCCTGTTTACTATCCTCTTGTATCCCCTCTACCATGTACCTTGTTCCACCCAGCATCACCTCACCACCTAGCATCTCTCCACACAGCATCACCTCTCCACCCCCCAGCATCCCTCTCCACCTCCCAGCATCTCTCTCCACCCCACCCAGCATCTCTCTCCACCCCTAGCATGACTCTCCACCTCCAGCATCTCTCTGATCCACCCCCCACATCACCTCTCCACCCACAGCATCACCTTTCCACCTCCAGCATCACCTTTCTACTCCCCAGCACCACCTCTCCACCCCCCAGTATCCCTCTCCCGGCAGTCCAAAGATTTAATATAGTTACGTCTGAAAAACGAGACTCGATTCTTTTCTTATGGGAACGAAGCACCGGACCACTGATGTCACGTCGGATTTTCATCTTATTTCATATTATTTTATTTGCTCACATCGAATAGCATGTCAGGATGAATTGTTTAAATAGTATGGGAACCATTAATTACATCAATAAATGCTTTAATTGCCTCAAACTTATGAAAAAGGCTTCATTTCGAACCTCTGACTCCCGACCATGAGAATGAAAACATCAGAATCCTGATTGGTTTGGTTTTCAGCAGATTGCGTGCAGGCAGTATTTTGGATTTTGTGAGAAGGACATTTTTACCCCCAATATCACCTAAGAAAAACTTGGCAAAAAATTCTCAAGTGGATGATCACGGGTAAGTTTTCTCATCGGTCATTCTTATTAGTAGTAGTTGATAATGAGATTAATTTTGAGCGGAATGGACGATGAATATGAATGAATGAATGAATGAATGAAGGTAGAAAGGAAGGATGGAAGGAAGGAAGAGGGAAAACGATGAAGACGATGATTTGCTTTTCTTTTAGTCACTAAATGATGCTCTCACTCTCCTTGCTAGTCATATACCAGGCCAGTTATTCTAAAATTACTGGTTAAAAATAATCACTTCTCCATCTTCACTCCCTCCTCCACCTCTTCGTCAGTTGCTTCCCTCTTTCTCACTTCCTTCCTCCCCCTCCTTGCACCTCCTCCTCTTCCTCTTCCTCGTCGTCGTCGTCCTTCTCCTCCTCCTCCTCCTCCTCCTTCTCCTCCTCTTCTTCCCTGTCTCCCTTCCTTCCTTCCTCTGTCCTTTCTTTCCCTTCTCCTCCCACTCTTCCCTCCTTCCCTCCTCCTGCCTCCTCCATTTCTTCCTTCCTCCCTCCTTCCTCTTCCCCCTCCATTTCTTCTTTCCGCCTTCTTCCGTCCATATCTCTCCGCTATCATTTCTCAGAACAAGAAAAAACTTGCTTTGATAAGTCTTTAGTGTTATTTCCGACCGTACTGGGAGATAAAAGAAAAGGTTATCAGTCTCCCGTCAACCCCTTCACCACGATGACGGACGCGTTAAATATTTCTTCATCCGTCAGACGATTTTTTTTGCTGTTTAGGAGATAATTATCGTATTGGAGGCGTTACGTTCAGCCTTCATTATTAAATTTTTGACAAGAGATTTCCTTAGTCGGATATAGGAAGGTAATAATAATAATAAAATAATAATAATAATAATAATAATAATAATAACTAACGATAATGGCTGATAAATTAATGATGACGATGATTAATCTCCATAGAGATAGAGATGAAGATGTTACTACTGCTACTACTACTACTACTAAAAATGATCTATATAAAGACAGCAGAACACAATGAAGAACACAGCACAGGAGCACACACTCAATCAAAAAATCACGAAGAACAGAAATAATTTAAATCCTGCAAGTCACCTGGCCAAGATGAAATGAATCCAGAATATCAGAAGTTGTAGAGAAGGATTAACCTGTCTCCCTGCATTATGTGGTATGTAATAAATCTCTTCTTTATTTGTTTTGAAGACGTTTTATCATCCTAGGAAGTTGGTTAAATGTTTATCTTGTTGTCATGTGGAGGGGAATGAAAGACTGACAAGGATAGTGCATGTGAGTGAGGTGGAATGAGACTGACTGGGAGAGTGTGTGTGAGTGAGGTGGAGTGACTGACTAGGAGAGTGCATGTGAGTGAGGTGGATTGACTGACTAGGAGAGTGTGAGTGAGGTGAATGAGACTGACTAGGAGAGTGCATGTGAGTGAGGTGGATTGACTGACTAGGAGAGTGCATGTGAGTGAGGTGAATGAGACTGACTAGGAGAGTGTGAGTGAGGTGAATGAGACCGACTAGGAGAGTGTATGTGAGTGAGGTGGAGTGAGACTGACTAGGAGAGTGGATGTAAAGGAAGTGGGAGGTGTAGAGGGGGGGGAGACTGAAGATGAGATGGAGGGACGGGGTCGAGAGGATATGAAAGAGGGGGATTGTGGGCTGGGGAAAGGGCAGTGTGATGGTGGAAGACAGGGTGACGTGGAGGCTAGTTGAGAGAGAGAGAGAGAGAGAGAGAGAGAGATTAGATTTCATCAACAGACGATTTGCTCGACTCAGCAGAGATTATTTTGAATGGGAGGGGTTCGATGTCGTCTTCAATAATCTCTCTCTCTCTCTCTCTCTCTCTCTCTCTCTCTCCAGACGATTTTATTCAGCACAGGAGAGGTGTCTGGTCAGAGGGGGGTTAATGGAGGCAGTATCTAACCCCTCCAGTTCGGAAAGCCCGTCCTGAACTGAATGAAATCGTCTGTGAGCACCAATTAATACAGTGTTAGCGATTAGAGTCTTAGATGCGGGAGCTTCAGGGCCCCTAGATTAATGTCCTGGGTGTGGTGTGGTAAGGTGTGGTATGGTGTGATGTGATGTGGTGTGGTGTGGGAGAGTGATTTGGTGTGGTTTGGTGCGGGAGGATGATTGGTGTGGTGTGATGTGGTGTGTGGTGTGGTATGGCGTGGTGTGGAGTGGAATGGTGTGGTGTGGAGTGGAGTGGTGTGGTTAGCGCTGTAGTGTCATCCGTCTTCTCTAAAGTCTCTATTGTTTAAGGTAGTCAAGCAACTGGCGGCCGAAAATAGCTAGTGGGAGGCAGACGGACTGGGCCACAATCAGCCTTCCCCCCCCACCTAAAAATACATCACCGGAATGAAAAGATTACAGATAATGAGAAGGCCATTAATTCCCCCTTATCTTCATCCCCTGACACAAGCATTTTTTGTTCCTTCTTCCTGTCGGCCATTTTGTCATTTTAGATTAAATTTTCTCTCTACCACTGTATTTAATTTTCTCTACCAATATATTTAATTTTCTTTACCACTATATTTAATTTTCTTTGCCACTATATTTAATTTTATCTACCACTATATTTAATTTTATCTACCACTATATTTAATTTTATCTACCACTATATTTAATTTTATCTACCACTATATTTAATTTTATCTACCACTATACTTGATTTAATCTACCACTTTACTTTTTATCTACCACTATATTTAATTATATCTACCAGTATTTAATTTTATCTACCACTATATACAATTTTATCTACCACTATGTTTAATTTTATCTACCACTATTTAATTTTTATCTACCATTGGCAAAGATCCCTAACCTCTTCAGCTCGATTATTTGTCAGTCGGATTGGAGGGTCGTTGCAGCTATAGTAACCATGGAGACTCGTAACTAAAGCTAAATAACTGAATCTTAAAATAATATGTCGCAGTTACATGAAATTCAAATGGCTTTAATTTTGAGGTAGTACTGAATCTCCTTGGTTACTAGCATTATTTTATCTTAACTTGGACCAAATTTTCGTAACTAATTTCTTTCACGTAGCTCAGTGGCAGAAAGAGACATTACTTAGCCTCTACATCTCATCCACAGCACTTCTTCGTGACTAGCATCGCATTCTAGCGTTATTCTTTTGCCACAGCTCGGCATTCAAGATGGACACCTGGCAATTTTAGGCCAAGTTAGTATAAAAAGTGGAAAATATTATGCTAGTCACGAAAAAGTGTTTAATCTGAAAAATATCCCAAACACTTCAGCTCTCTTGATTGCCAGATATAGTCGGAATGGAGGATCGCTTTGACTAGTAACCAAGGAGACTTATTGCTTCCTCACAAGTAAAGCAAACTGAATTTTATGTAACCACGACATATTTTAGCTATGGGAGTGACCTAGTTCCTTCAGATGATAAAAAAAAGTACTTTAGACGATTTTATGCAGCTCCGAAGACTTTTTTTGACCTGGAGGGGTTGCATACAGCTTCAGTAACCCCTTCACTATGGCAGTCTCTTTTTAAATAGATTCTTGCTACTTTCAGACGATTTTATACAGTCCAGGAGAGGCTTTTGCGATCTGGAGGGGTTTGATAGTGCCATAATCAACCCCTCCAGGACGAGAGGTCTTTCTGAAGTTGAATATAATTGCCTGGGTTAGTATGAATAAATGAAATAGAAAAGGCGCCGTATAGAAAGATTTAGATTTAGAAGAGACCGTAGTGAAAGGGGTAGTAGTAGTATTAGTAGTAGCTGAAGTAGTAGAAGTGGTAGTAGTAGTAGTAGTAGTAGTAGTAGTAGTAGTAATAGTAGAAGAAGAAGAAGAAGAAGTAGTAGTAGTCGTCGTCGTAGTGGTAGTAGTAGTTTTAGTAGTAGTAATAGTGGTAGCTGCAACCCCAGGCTCATCTGAATGTAAATTTAGTGAACTGTAGGCTGAAGTTACCCAACTCCTGCAGCCCACCATCCTCCTCTGGGGGGTTAGGGAGGGAACTGAAGGGACGTATGGCCAGGCAGTGGAGCCACCCGGTCATATTAGTGCCACCAGGTGAAGGCGTCCCTCTCCAGCACCAGTAAAGAGGGCGGAAACCGGTCACATCACCCACACAGTATGCCGGTGTGTTTTTAATTTCTTCGATACGGCAATATCTTTTCCAGAGTATTCTTGCTTCCTCCACACGACTGTAATAAGGATTGTCGAACTGGAGGAGACAGACATTGCTTCATTAACCTCTTCAAAACGAGACATTTCTATCTATCTATCTATCTATTGCCAGAGACATTTCCTAAGTTATATAATGTCATCTAGAAATAGCAAGTGTTGTTGTTGCATCTCATGCTGTCTGGCAGTGCAGACCCATCGACCACAAGCAAGTAGCCGCCTTCTTGTGCCAGACAGCACCTCTCCAGGGTCAGAACAGGGTCCTTCCCTATGGCGAGGTGCAGGGATAATGGAGGAGGCATAGCCCCCATGAGGATGAACTATGTATAAGATATATGCATGAGCAAGAGTCTCAGTCTGGACTTTGACTACTTGGTAAATGTGACTGAGTTCCCCGCCTGGGAGTGTTGTGCAACCCCAGCCACCTGGCCTTGGCCCCACGTCACACCCATGGCATTACCTCCCGCTACAACGGTAACCACTCACCTACTACATTTTTGGTGGACTAGAGGGTGCTGCATTTTGCCCCAGCAAGGGTGATCCGGAGCTATGCAGGGCAGGGGCGTTCATCTTCCCTGAGCCGGGCACACGCTACCCCGCATACCCCAAAAGCAGGAGTACAGTTATAAGTCATCGGACTGAAAAGTTAAAAGTTTCTTGTTGCTCCAACCAAACGAATTTACGCAGCTTACGAGACACCTGCCATAGCCAAAGGGCTGAGAAAAAGCCTCCATTAACCTTTTCACAACGATTCTTTCACTCTCTCTCTCTCTCTCTCTTTCTCTCTCTCTCTCTCAGTGATGTTCATATGCTGCAGCGTAACGATAATCATCAGCCGAGGGGAGGCTGGGAGGTCTGCAGTATTGAAGTGTCTGTTATAAATCATGATAACCGCAAGGAGATAAAAGCTACTGCACCTCTTGTGTGTGTGTGTGTGTGTGTGTGTGTGTGTAAATTAGTGTATTCGTATGCACGTGTACGTGTATGTGTATGTATCTTAGTATGTATGCATTTATATGTAATTGCATATACAAGCATATATACTGTACAAATATAAATAAGAATAAAAATAAATAAATAAATAAATAAAAATATATATACATATATATGCGTGTATATGTAAGCACGTGAATCCTAATGATCAACACACGTAACAAAGACTCATTCGTACACATCTAATACAAAATTCCACACCACATCCTGGCCTTCCACCACCTGCAATAAAGACAATCACAGTAAATGATGAACTTGTGTAATCAGCCTGGGAGCGTCCCTTACTATTATCTCTTCAATTTGCTGACATCATTTTTAAAAATTGTAGTAGTAACTTTAGCCCCAGGTTCATTTGAAACGTGAACCCTGTGGACTGCAGGCTGAAGTTGTCCTCCTATTGTACACCAAGTATGAGCGTCCTATCTGAGTTGACTGGCCGAATTTTGGTTTTGGTATGGATCCGTGGCCAATATCCCTTGCTTTGATTCTCAGGGTATTAATCTTTACAGCCAAATACATGCATCTGTGTGTGTGTGTGTGTGTGTGTGTGTGTGTGTGTGTGTGTGTGTGTGTGTGTGTGTGTGTGTGTTTTGGAACAGCACTACGACTTTTCAGCCTTTGGTTCTTTCTTCATAACAAAATATAATCGCTAGTTAAATTTATTGCTACAACTCAACATTCAAGACTGAAGGATGGCCATTTTAGGCCAAGTTAGAGTAAATAGAGTATAGTTTCGGGGTAGGATGGACTGGAACTGTGGTGGGGGTGGGGTGAGGTGGGGCAATGATAGTATCGGATGAAGTGAAATTGTAGTGGGGGTGGGGTGGGGAGGGGCAGTGACAGTATACCCTGTGGAGACTGATGCTGTGGGATTAATGGTTTGGGTGCTGGGAAGGTTTATTTCCAAGTTTTCTCCAAGAAGAAGAAGAGGAGAAGGAGGAGGAGGAGGAGAAGGAGAATTAGGAGGAGGAGGAGGAGAAGGAGGAGGAGGAAGAGAAGAAGAAGATGAAGAAGAAGAAGAAGAGGAAGAGGAGGAGGAGGAGGAGGAGGAGGAGGAGGAGAAGAAGGAGAAGGAGATGGAGGAGGAGGAGAAGAAGAAGAAGAAGAAGAAGAGAAGGAGGAGGAAGAAGAAGTAGAAGGGGAAGAGGAGGAGGAGAAGAAGGAGACGGAAGAAGAGAAGAAGAGGAAGAAGAAGTAGAAAAGCTCGTATTACCGTCATACACCTGGCTCTTCGTGACGCAAGTAATTAGGAAGACGTCATCAAACTAAAAAGCAAAAATGGTGATCCCTAAATAAAATCACTGGAGTTTTATATTCCTTTTTACAGCCAGGAAGTTTGGTCATAGATTAACTCGTGCAGGAGAACGACAGACATTTCCTCTTTCCTGTTTTATCGCGGCAATGTCAAGTCTCTTTTCTGAATGATCCGGAGCGATAAGGAGAGATAAGGGATGGTGAAATGAAGCAAGGAAGTCAAGGTTTGAAGGAGGCCATTGTTGTGTGCCGGTCTGGGCGGGAAACAAGAAGTAGCAGCAGCGCGAGGAGCCAAGTACGAATCCAAACCAAAACAAACCTCCCCGCCGCCGCCATGAAAACCCGCAAGAAATGGCACATATCAGACGGTCTTTGCAATTCTAGCCAAATAGAATGGAGCACTTCAGACGGTTTTCGCAAATCAAATCCAAACATTCAAACACCCACCGAGCAAACCTGCGAAAAATGGCACAACTTAGACGGCTTTCTCAGTTCCAGCCTAGACACTCAAACAACTACCACGAAAGCCGGCAAAAAATGGTATACCTCAAGGCCAGGAACTCAAACACCTCCCACGAGAGCCGGCAGAAGAGGACACTCATCTGTTAGTTTCCCCAGTAACTCGGGTATTTTTCTCGGTAATTTGAGGGTAACTGTGCTGCCGTGCTTACTGCTGCTCCTACTGTGTGTTTTTCCCTGCCTCACCCTCGCCCGAAGCACCCATTCCCAGCCTGGCTCTCCGTCTCGCAGCGTTGGAGCTTCAGGTAAAGTATGATGATGATGATGATGATGATGATGATGATGATGACAGTGGCCGTAATGACTATAAAGGTGATGTTGTTAATGATGATGATGATGATGATGATGGTGGTGATGATTATGACCGTAATGAATATAAAGTTGATCATGGTGATGATGGCAGTGACCGTAATGATTTTAAAGATGATGATGATGATGATGACAGTGATGAAAATGACGGTAGAAGTGACAGTGATGACTATGATAATGATGGTGATGATGATTGTGATGGTGACGAAAATGACAATATTAATTTTAGTGGTGACGAAAGACAATGACGACAGGAATGATGATGATGGTGACGAACACAGCAATAGTGATAGTGGTGACGAAAAGAGTGACGATATGGTGAATGTGAGGACGGCGAAAATGACGGTAGTGATGACGAAGATAGTGACGGTAATGGAGAAGACGATAATGGAGACAGCAACGATGATAATGGTGATGATGATGATGATGAAGTGAGAACGATGATTATCACAATTTTAATCCAGTTATAAAATAATGAGAGAGAGAGAGAGAGAGAGAGAGAGAGAGAGAGAGAGAGAGAGAGAGAGAGAGAGAGAGAGAGAGAGAGAGAGACGCCGATGGGTGACACGGCTGACATGGGCCGGCACTGTACCAGACACATTCATGTAATAAACCCACTCCAACCACGTATTTCATTCGCTCTTGCTGCCTCAAGACGATTTTACCCTCTGTAATGAAGAAGGTAAAGCTCATAAAGTCTTGAAGCTGAGGAAAATCATCTTAGGGAGGGGAAATGAAGAATACGGGTGGAATGAAGACGCTGAAGGATCATGAGAGGCAAATGGATCGTACAAGGCCGGGGAACACTGCTTTCTGTCGCTGGGGAAATAACCGGCCCCCACCCAGTGTTACAGGCATGGGTATAGCTGTAGGGGGAGTCTGGTGGTCTAGTGGGTTACGATTGCCTTAGCCTAGCCTCGGGACCCCACTCCTCAAGGGGGGTTATAATGGGATCGTCCGTCACCTTTTGTTGCTCTTCCATAACACCCCTGCTAAGACTACCACACCAGTTCTGAATGAAAGAGTTCCAGGATGTGTTCAGTATGGACGGTGGGTATTGGCGTCAAAGAGGTGACATGTGAAAGTGAGTGGCACGTAGGAGAAATGTCGGGTCTCAGGGATCGAACTGTGTAGTCTATAGCTAGAGTCAGGGAGAAAAAAAAATTCTAGATTCAAGGAACTAACCACTTCAGTACGATGACTTTTTCTTTTTTCCTCTCTCTCTCTCTCTCTCCAAACCATATCATTTTGCTTAGGAGAGACTTTTCGGATGGGGGAGGGTGGGGGATACACGCAGCCTTCACTATACTCTTTTCATTTTAACTTGCCCAAAAATTTCCATCTCTCCTTTTTGAGAGTGCCGAGTTGTAACAATAGATCAACAGTGGAGTGTGGTGCTAGTCACGAATAAGTGCTATGAAGTGGGTGTCGAGCCGTGGGAATGTCTTTTCCTGCCACTGAGCTACGGGAAATAAATTGCAAAAGGACGAAAGTCTGGAACAAGTTGTGAAAGAATTACATAATATTCTTCGCCAAAGCGCCTTGACCCACTAAACCACCATAGATCGTGTTCTTGTCGGTTAAGGAAGCTCCCTCACTGTTCTTCCTTAGTGAATTAATTTTGGATACGTCAGGTTAATATCCTTTCGTAATTTAGGCGGAGTATGGAGATAGTGGAGGGATTAATGTTACACACAAGAGGACACTAAGGTGCAATAAGCAAAATAAATAGCTTTGGGAAAGGTGTTAGGGAGCTTTCTTACCCGACGAGAATACGGGCAGAGGCGCCTGTTGGGGTATGGCCACCACCCAACGTAGCAAATGGTCTCCTGGGTTACAAGAAGCCATTTATAGGTCTTTCGCCTTAGCTTGACCCAGATTTTCCTCCTTTTATAGCTTATATCAAGCAGCTAAATCGCAGAATAGACAGTGCTACGGCTCTACATAATTTCCATAGCATTCTTCGTGACTTGCATCATATTCTAACATTAATCTCTTGTTACAACAGCATTCAAGGTAGACAGCGTTACGGCTCTACATCCTTCCCATAGCACTTCGTCTTGACTAGCATCCTACTCTAGTATTAAAACTCTTGTTACAACTCAGTATTCAAAAGAGATAGATGGTAATTTTAGGTCAAGGTGATGTGAAAACACTATTGCATGTCACTCAGTGTAGAGTCACCTTGGCTAAGACGTGAGAATAACACAGTATTTCTCACCACAGGTATCGTCTGTAAAAACAAAAACAAAAACAAGAAAAAAGAAAAAGAAAACTATGAATCTATTACTGTCTTATAAATTTCTTCCTCTAGCTTATTTTTTTCATCATCCTTCACTCCGATGACGTAAATTCCCCCTCTTGCCACTTAAAGACCTTTCGACATAGGGGAGCTAAATACAGTCTTCATTAACCCCTTCACGGCTAGAGGCTCTCCCTGACGTGAATGGTTGTGTGGTGATAGTGAGATGAAGCAGAAATAGTAGTTGTAGTAGTAGTGGTGGTGGTGGTGGTGGTGGTAGTAGTAGTAGTAGTAGTAGTGGAGGTGGTGGTGGTGGTAGTAGTAGTAGTAGTAGTAGTAGTGTTAATAGATGAGACGGTATTGACCAGTCGCTCTGCCATGAGTTTCTAACATTCTTACTTCGAGAGGTATTCGTGAAACTGAGTAACGTCGTCTGGCTGTAGCGATGTTACTATCTATCTGTCTATCTATCTATTGCCAGACGCCTTAAATCCATAAGTGATTGCCACAAACAACCCTCCTCCACGTCGCTCTGTCCTCTGCCATTTGGGTGTCCTCCCTCCAACTCATACTCCCCTCTCTCATATATCTCTCCACTCCATCCCTCCATCTCATCCTTGGTTTACCCCTCTTTCTCTCCCCCTCCACCTAACTCATATACTCTTCTAGTCAGTCTCTCATTCTCCATCATCTCCACATGGCCAAATCATCTCAAAGTATTTCTCTTAACGCACTCAGTCACATTCACGTTAACATCACAACGAGCCTTCACTTCCTCATTTGTCTGTCTGTCTCTCCACGTAACTACACATTCTACCCTCAAACAACTCATTTCCTCTGCTCTCTTGCCTTGTGTCCTTCCAGCAGGGTCCAAGCTTCACTTCTCTCTTATAGTATAGTGAAAAAAAAAATAGTGAAAAAAAAAAACTGGGATTATTTCCAAACTTTTTACTAGCAGAGATCTTTCTTTTACATGATTAAATCTTTTGAGGTAAAATAAATAAGTAACCATGGCAGTGAAGAAATTAATCAAAATAAATAAAGAAGTAAATAAAAAAAATAAATAATCCCGAGGTGATAAAAAACAGAATAAATAAAACCAGGTCATTGTACGGAAGGGATTAACATAGATTTCATAAGTCTGAAAAAATGGAGAGTTTATGGCCAATGACGGAGGTGTGTGGATTAGCAAGGATGTGCTGTATATTATGGGGGTGTGAGTGTGTGTGTGTGTGTGTGTGTGTGTGTGTGTGTGTGTGTGTGTGTGTGTGTGTGTGTGTGTGTGTGTGTGTGTGTGTGTGTGTGTGTGTGCGTGTGAGTGTGTGTGTGTGTGTGTGTGTGTGTGTGTGTGTGTGTGTGTGTGTGTGTGTCGCAGTTATTAGCAAGGGATGACCTACCCAAAACATATAACCTAAACTGGGCAATGTTTTTCACGTGTTGATCCAGACGACGGTGTGATATCTTCAAAATGCAATACTGCCGAAAACATTTGAGAGAGAGAGAGAGAGAGAGAGAGAGAGAGAGAGAGAGAGAGAGAGAGAGAGAGAGAGAGAGAGAGAGAGAGAGAGAGAGAGAAAGAGAGAGAGAGAGAGAGCATCAAAAGGAGACAGGAACAGAGAAAAGGAGGGAAAGAGAAAAAAAGACAGTGATAAACAGACAAAAAGACGGTCGGGGAGGCAGAAGGAGAGACAATGAGAGTGAGGGAAACAGACAAATAAAGATACATAGACAGAGATAGAGAGGGATGGGGAGACAGAAGGAGACAGTGACGATGAGAAGGAGACAATGGCAGAGACAGCGAAAGAAACATAATGCCCAAAAAAAAAAAAAAAAAAAAAAAAGACTAAGACCAGGTAATTAAGACAGAGTCAGCAGATATTTCTCTCCCGGAAATTATACTGCAATTTCCCACCGAACCTCTGATACCTCTCTTACAACAGCTGAAGTACTGTTGCTGTGTTCAGTTTTATCTCGTTTTTGTTCTTCCTCGCCCTCCACCTCCCCTCAACGCCTCTCTTCGATAATGTCACAAGTGTTTCTACAATTTTTGCCTGGGAGACACTTTTCAAACTGGAGGGGTTAGACACAGCCTTCTTACTCAGCTTAGAAGAGGCTTTTGGAACTAGTGAAGTTAGGTACAGCTCCTTTATTCAGCTTAGGAGAGGTTTTTTGACTTACAGGATTAGATACGAAGTTTTTACTCAGAAGATACTTTTCGAACTACGGGAGATAGATACATCATCAACCCTGTTATATTTTATTTTATTTTCACCTGTAGCCTCATTCAGCTCAGTTGACGGCAGGTGTAGTCAGATTGGAGGATAAATATCGTCACCCTCATAAAGAAACTGCCGAAGTCATTTTTCGGCGATTTCTGGATTTTTGCCTACATAAATTCTTCATCACGTGGCGCACCTATTGGTATAGCTGCCTTTGCCAAGTCTAGGGTGTGAGTGGTCTAAAATGCCCCTCAAGTTTCTGCCCAAGTCATTGAAAATTAAGAAAATTAGACTTTTTTTTTTTTTTTTTTTTTTTTCGATTTCCCGAAAAGTAGAAAAACTGACTTAGGCAGTTTCTTTATGAGGGTGACGATATGACTAACATCATCATCTAACTTCACCTAACCCGGCCATCCCTCCAGCTCGAACGCCGAGCTATAACTAACCCTAGAATATGGTGCTAGTCACAAAGAAGTGCTATGGAAAGGGTATAGAGCCGTTTCATTTTTTTTTTTTAACCCTTGAACTACGTGCAATAAGGTCCAAAAGAAGTTAAGGTGAAAGATCCGTAGTAACCAAGAAGACTCATTTCTGCCTCAGATCTGAGGCTCGTCAAATATCACGCAGCCACAAATTAGTACTCTTGATTTAAGGCTGACCCAATTCTTTCAGATGAAAACACTAACCACAGTACGAGCGATCTTTCCGAAGGTGATGTAAATATATGAAAGTAGGGTCATATTCTAAGTGGATTAAGAGAATTCGTAACACCTCTTCCTTCGCGATTTATTCAGCACATAACACCTCACTATCATGTTGGTCGTCATTGATGCTTACAAAGTCGATATTAAAAGGATATACAAAACAAACAAGAAAGTATTAGCATGTTAAAAGCAAAATAAATCGCTTAGTAAGAGGTCAAACAGTGGCCATGTTTACCACCTAAAATATGGCCGATACCAAGAATCATAAAAAATTTCATCGTCTATAAGAAACTAAAATTTTATCCAGGTGAACATGGAGGTGGTGGCACTGAACATCTGCTTCTGAACAGCTGGAGTAGTGGAAGAGGGAGAGGTGAAATTCAAAGTGAAAAAAGCATAAACACGAGAAGACACGAGGTGACAAAAGCAAGCATGAGAAACAGCGAATTGCGGATGAGAGGCAGTCCAAATTACACGCAGAAGAATGCATCTTATACAACAACCGCTCAGCCTAACAGAACCATCACTCCACCTGATAAACACAACGCTCCACATGATACAGCCACCATTTCACCTAATACAACCACCACTCCTCCTGAAACAATCACCACTTCAGCTGGTACAACTACCCCAGAACCTGACACAACCATGACTTCACCTGATAAAACCACCACACCACCTGATACAACCACAACTTCACCTGATACAATCACCACACCATCTGACACAACCACCACTCCACCTGAAACGATCACCACTTCACCTCATACAACCACCACTAAATCTAATACAACCACAACTTCACCTGATATAACCACCACATCACTTGACACAACCACCACTCCATCAGATAAAACCACAACTCCACCCGATACAACCATCACTCCACCTGATACAACCACAACTCCACCTGATACAACCACCACTCCCCCTGCTACAACCACCACTCCACCTGATACAACCACCATTCCATCTGATACAACCACCACTCCCCCTGATACAACCACAACTCCACCCGATAAAACCATCACTCCACCTGATACAACCATCACTCCCCCTGATACAACCACCATTCCACCAGATAAAACCACCACTTCACCTGGTACAACCACCACAGAGCCTGACACTACCATCATTCCACCTGATACAACCACAACTTCACCTGATACAACCATCACACCACCTGACACAACCACCATTCCACCATATAAAACCACCACTCCACCTGATACAACCACCACTCCACCTGATGCAACCTCCACTCCACCTGATACAGCCACCACTCCACCTTATACAACCACCACTCCACCTGATACAACCACCACTGCACCTGATTCAATCACCACAGCACCTGATACAACAACCACTGCACCTGATACAACCACCACTCCATCTGATGTAACCACAACTGCATATGATGCAACTACCACGGCAGAAACTGATACACACACTACCACTGCACCTGGTACAGCCACCACTTCACCTGATACAACAGCCACTGCACCTGATACAACCCCCACGGCACCTGATACAACCTCCATTGTATCTGATACAACCACCACCGGAAATGGTACAACCGCCACCGTACCTGATACAACCACTTCCGAACCTGATACGACCACAACCGTACCTGATACAACCACCACTGCACCTGGTACAACCACAACTGCACCTGATACACCCACCACTGCACCTAATACTGCCTCCACTACTGTTCCTGATGCATCAATCACTGCATCTGAAAAAACAACCTCCGCATCTGATGCACCCATCACCACTGAACCCTCAAGCAGCACCATACTAAATGACACAACTAGTAAGACAGCAAGCACGGAACCCTCCACAAGCACCACAGTTACCGACACAACCAGTGAAACAGGTAGCACGGAACCATCTACAAGCACCACAGTTACCGACACGACAAGTGAGAGAACAAGCACGGGATCTTTCATAAGTACCACAGTTTCCGAGAGAACAAGTGAGACAGCAAGCTCGGAAATTTCCACAAGCACCAGAGTTCCAGACACAACATTTGAGACATTAATCACTGAGTCTTCCAAAAGCACCACATTTACCGAAGCCAGCAGTGACACAGGAAGCACGGAATCTTCCACAAGCACCACCGTTACCGACACAAGCAGTGGGACAGAAAGCACAGAACCATCCACAAGCACAGCAGTTCCTGAGACAACCAGTGTGATAACAAGCACAGAACCTTCCACAAGCACGACAGTTCCAGAGATAACCAGTGAGGCAGCAAGCACGGAACCTTCCACAAGCACCACAGTTACTAACACAAACAGTGAAACACCAAGCACAGAACCTTTCACAAGCACCACAGTTACCGACATCAGTAGTGAGACAGCACTCACGGAACCTTCCACAAGCACCACAGTTACCTACAGAACCAGTGAAACAGCAAACACGACACCATCCACAGTTACCACAATTACCTACACCCCCAGTGAGACAGTAAGCACGGAACCATCTACAAGCACCACAATTACCGACACGACAAGTGAGACAATAAGCACAGGATCTTTCATAAGTACCACAGTTTCCGAGACAACAAGTGAGACAACAGGCTCGAAAATTTCGACAAGCACCAGAGTTCCAGACACAACAATTGAGACAGTAAGCACTGAGTCATCCACAAGCACTACATTTACCGAAACCAGCAGTGACACAGAAAGCACGGAACATTCAACAAGCACCACAGTTACCGACACAAGCAGTGAGACACCAAACACAGAACCATCTACAAGCACGATAGTTCCCAAGACAACCAGTGAGACAGCAAGCACGGAACCTTCCACAAGCACCACAGCTACAGTCACAAGCAGTGGGACAGGAAACACAGAACCTTCCACAAGTACCACAGTTACCGACACAAGCAGTGAGACAGGAAGCTCGGAACTTTCCACAAGCACCACATTTACCGAAACTCCCAGTGAAACACCAAGCATGGAACCTTCGACAAGCACCACATTTACCGAGGCAACAAATGAGACAGCAAGCACGGAACCTTCCACAGGCACCTCAGTTACTGAAACAACCAGTGAGACATCAAACACGGAACCTTCCACAAGCACCACAGTTATCGACACGACTAATGAGACAGCAAGAACGGAACCTTCCACAAGCACCATAGTTGCTGAATCGACCAGTGAGACAGCAAGCCCGGAACCTTCCACAAGCACCACATTTACCGAGGCAACAAGTGAGACAGCAAGCACGGAACCATCCACAAGCACCACATTTACCGAGTCAACCAGTGATACAGCAAGCACGGAACCTTCAGTAAGCACTACATTTACCGAGTCAACAAGTGAGACAGCAAGCACGGAACCTTCAATAAGCACTACATTTACCGAGTCAACAAGTGAGACAACAAGCACGGAATCTTCCACAAGCACAACATTTACCGAGGCAACCACTGAGACAGCAAGCACGGAACCTTCAATAAGCATTACATTTACTGAGGCAACCAGTGAAACAGCAAGCACGGAACCTTCCACAGGCACCTCAGTTACTGAAACAACCAGTGAGACAGCAAGCCTGGAACCTTCCACAAGCACAACATTTACCGAGGCAACCAGTGAGACAGCAAGCACGGAACCTTCAATAAGCACTACATTTACTGAGGCTACCAGTGAGACAGCAACCAAGGAATCTTCCACAAGCACCACATTTATCGACACGACTAGTGAGACAGCAAGAACGGAACCTTCCACAAGCACCACATTTACCGAAACAACCAGTCAGACAGAAAGCATGGAACCTTCCACAAGCACCACATTTACCGAAACAACAAGTCAGGTAGTAAGCACGGAACCTTCTACAAGCACCACATTTACCGAGGCAAGCACTGGGACAGGAAACACGGAACCTTCCACAAGCAGCACATTTACCGAGTCAACCAGTGAGACAGCAAGCACGGAACCTTCCACAAGCACCACATTTACTGAGGCAACCAGTGAGCCAGCAAGCACGGAACCTTCCACAAGCACCACATTTACCGAGTCATCCAGTGAGACAGCAAGCACTAAACCTTCAATAAGCACTACATTTACTGAGGCAACCAGTGAGACAGGAAGCACGGAACCTTCCACAGGCACCTCAGTTACTGAAACAACCAGTGAGACAGCTAGCACGGAACCTTCCACAAGCACAACATTTACCGAGGCAACCAGTGAGACAGCAAGCACGGAACCTTCCACAAGCACCTTATTTATTGACACGACCAGTAAGACAGCAAGCACGGAACCTTCCACAAGCACCTCATTTACTGAAACAACCAGTGAGACAGCAAGCACGGAACTTTCCACAAGCACCACATTTACCGAAACAACCAGTCAGATAGTAAGCACGGAACCTTCCCCAAGCACCACATTTACCGAGGCAACCACTGAGACAGCAAGCACAGAACCTTCCACGAGCACCACATTTACCAAAACAACTAGTCAGATAGTAAACACGGAACCTTCCATAAGCACCACATTTACCGAAACAACCAGTCAGATAGTAAGCACGGAACCTTCCACAAGCACCACATATACCGAAACAACCAGTCAGATAATAAGCACGGAACCTTCCACAAGCACCACATTTACCGAGGCAAGCACTGGGACAGGAAACACGGAACCTTCCACAAGCACCACATTTACCGAGTCAACCAGTGAGACAGCAAGCACGGAACCTTCTATAAGCACCACATATACCGAGTCAACCACCGAGACAGCAAGCACGGAACCTTCTATAAGCACTACATTTACCGAGTCAACCAGTGAGACACCAAGCATGGAACCTTCCACAGGCACACCAGTTACTGAAACAACCAGTGAGACAGTAAGCACGGAACCTTCCACAAGCACAACATTTACCGAGGCGTCCATTGAGACAGCAAGCACGGAACCACCAACAAGCACTACATTTACTGAGGCAACCAGTGAGACAGCAAGTACGGAACCTTCCACAAGCACCACATTTACCGAGGCAACCATTGAGACAGCAAGCACGGAACCTTCAATAAGCACTACATTTACTGAGGCAACCAGTGAGACAGCAAGCACGGAACCTTCCACAAGCACCACATTTACCGAGTCATCCAGTGAGACAGCAAGCACTGAACCTTCAATAAGCACTACATTTACTGAGGCAACCAATGAGACAGGAAGCACGGAACCTTCCACAGGCACCTCAGTTACTGAAAAAACCAGTGAGACAGCTAGCACGGAACCTTCCACAAGCACAACATTTACCGAGGCAACCAGTGAGACAGCAAGCACGGAACCTTCCACAAGCACATCATTTATTGACACGACCAGTAGGACAGCAAGCACGGAACCTTCCACAAGCACCTCATTTACTGAAACAACCAGTGAGACAGCAAGCACGGAACTATCCACAAGCACCACATTTACCGAAACAACCAGTCAGATAGTAAGCACGGAACCTTCCACAAGCACCACATTTACCGAGGCAACCACTGAGACAGCAAGCACAGAACCTTCCACGAGCACCACATTTACCGAAACAACCAGTCAGATAGTAAGCACGGAACCTTCCACAAGCACCACATTAACCGAGGCAAGCACTGGGACAGGAAACACGGAACCTTCCACAAGCAGCACATTTACCGAGTCAACCAGTGAGACAGCAAGCACGGAACCTTCTATAAGCACCACATATACCGAGTCAACCACTGAGACAGCAAGCACGAAACCTTCTATAAGCACTACATTTACCGAGTCAACCAGTGAGACACCAAGCATGGAACCTTCCACAGGCACCCCAGTTACTGAAACAACCAGTGAGACAGTAAGCACGGAACCTTCCACAAGCACAACGTTTACCGAGGCGACCATTGAGACAGCAAGCACGGAACCACCAACAAGCACTACATTTACTGAGGCAACCAGTGAGACAGCAAGCACGGAACCTTCCACAAGCAGCACATTTACCGAGGAAACCAGTGAGACAGCAAGCACGGAACCTTCAATAAGCACTACATTTACTGAGGCTACCAGTGAGACAGCAACCACGGAATCTTCCACAAGCACCACATTTATCGACACGACTAGTGAGACAGCAAGAACGGAACCTTCCACAAGCACCACATTTACCGAAACAACCAGTCAAACAGAAAGCACGGAACCCTCCACAAGCACCACATTTACCGAAACAACAAGTCAGGTAGTAAGCACGGAACCTTCCACAAGCACCACATTTACCGAGGCAAGCACTGGGACAGGAAACACGGAACCTTTCACAAGCAGCACATTTACCGAGTCAACCAGTGAGACAGCAAGCACGGAACCTTCCACAAGCACCACATTTACTGAGGCAACCAGTGAGCCAGCAAGCACGGAACCTTCCACAAGCACTACATTTACTGAGGTAACCAGTGAGACAGCAAGCACGGAACCTTCCACAAGCACCACATTTACCAAGTCATCCAGTGAGGCAGCAAGCACGGAACCTTCAATAAGCACTACATTTACTGAGGCAACCAGTGAGACAGCAAGCACGGAACCTTCCACAAGCATCACATTTACCGAGTCATCCAGTGAGACAGCAAGCACTGAACCTTCAATAAGCACTACATTTACTGAGGCAACCAGTGAGACAGGAAGCACGGAACCTTCCACAGGCACCTTAGTTCCTGAAACAACCAGTGAGACAGCTAGCACGGAACTGTCCACAAGCACAACATTTACCGAGGCAACCAGTGAGACAGCAAGCACGGAACCTTCCACAAGCACCTCATTTATTGACACGACCAGTAGGACAGCAAGCACGGAACCTTCCACAAGCACCTCATTTACTGAAACAACCAGTGAGACAGCAAGCACGGAACTTTCCACAAGCACCACATTTACCGAAAAAACCAGTCAGATAGTAAGCACGGAACCTTCCCCAAGCACCACATTTACCGAGGCAACCACTGAGACAGCAAGCACAGAACCTTCCACGAGCACCACATTTACCGAAACAACCAGTCACATAGTAAGCACGGAACCTTCCTCAAGCACCACATTTACCGAAACAACCAGTCAGATAGTAAGCACGGAACCTTCCACAAGCACCACATTTACCGAGTCAACCAGTGAGAGAGCAAGCACGGAACCTTCTATAAGCACCACATATACCGAGTCAACCACTGAGACAGCAAGCACGGAACCTTCTAAAAGCACTACATTTACCGAGTCAACCAGTGAGACAGCAAGCACGGAACCTTCTATAAGCACCACATTTACTGAGTCATCCAGTGAGACAGCAAGCATGGAACCTTCAATAAGCACTACGTTTACTGAGGCAACCAGTGAGACAGCAAGCACAGAACCTTCCACAGGCACCTCAGTTACTGAAACAACCAGTGAGACATCAAACACGCAACCTTCCACAAGCACCACAGTTATCGACACGACTAGTGAGACAGCAAGAACGGAACCTTCCACAAGCACCATAGTTGCTGAATTGACCAGTGAGACAGCAAGCCCGGAACCTTCCACAAGCACCACATTTAGTGAGGCAACCAGTGAGCCAGCAAGCACGGAACCTTCCACAAGCACCACATTTACCGAGGCAACAAGTGAGACAGCAAGCACGGAACCTTCAGTAAGCACTACATTTACCGAGTCAACCAGTGAGACAGCAAGCACGGAACCTTCAATAAGCACTACATTTACCGAGTCAACCAGTGAAACAGCAAGCACGGAACCTTCCACAGGCACCTCAGTTACTGAAACAACCAGTGAGACAGCAAGCCTGGAACCTTCCACAAGCACAACATTTACCGAGGCAACCAGTGAGACAGCAAGCACGGAACCTTCAATAAGCACTACATTTACTGAGGCTACCAGTGAAACAGCAACCACGGAATCTTCCACAAGCACCACATTTATCGACACGACTAGTGAGACAGCAAGAACGAAACCTTCCACAATCACCACATTTACCGAAACAACCAGTCAGACAGAAAGCACGGAACCTTCCACAAGCACCACATTTACCGAAACAACAAGTCAGGTAGTAAGCACGGAACCTTCCACAAGCACCACATTTACCGAGGCAAGCACTGGGACAGGAAACACGGAACCTTCCACAAGCAGCACATTTACCGAGTCAACCAGTGAGACAGCAAGCACGGAACCTTCCACAAGAACTACATTTACTGAGGCAACCAGTGAGACAGCAAGCACGGAACCTTCCACAAGCACTACATTTACCGAGTCATCCAGTGAGACAGCAAGCACGGAACCTTCAATAAGCACTACATTTACTGAGGCAACCAGTGGGACAGCAAGCACGGAACCTTCCACAAGCACCACATTTACCGAGTCATCCAGTGAGACTGCAAGCACGGAACCTTCAATAAGCACTACGTTTACTGAGGCAACCAGTGAGACAGCAAGCACGGAACCTTCCACAGGCACCTCAGTTACTGAAACAACTAGTGAGACATCAAACACGGAACCTTCCACAAGCACCACAGTTATCGACACGACTAGTGAGACAGCAAGAACGGAACCTTCCACAATCACCATAGTTGCTGAATCGACCAGTGAGACAGCAAGCCCGGAACCTTCCACAAGCACCACATTTACTGAGGCAACCAGTGAGCCAGCAAGCACGGAGTCTTCCACAAGCACCACATTTACCGAGGCAACAAGTGAGACAGCAAGCACGGAACCTTCAGTAAGCACTACATTTACCGAGTCAACCAGTGAGACAGCAAGCACGGAACCTTCAATAAGCACTACATTTACCGAGTCAACCAGTGAAACAGCAAACACGGAACCTTCCACAGGCACCTCAGTTACTGAAACAACCAGTGAGACAGCAAGCACGGAACCTTCCACAAGCACAACATTTACCGAGGCAACCAGTGAGACAGCAAGCACGGAACCTTCAATAAGCACTACATTTACTGAGGCTACCAGTGAGACAGCAACCACGGAATTTTCCACAAGCACCACATTTATCGACACGACTAGTGAGACAGCAAGAACGGAACCTTCCACAAGCACCACATTTACCGAAACAACCAGTCAGACAGAAAGCACGGAACCTTCCACAAGCACCACATTTACCGAAACAACAAGTCAGGTAGTAAGCACGGAACCTTCCACAAACACCACATTTACCGAGGCAAGCACTGGGACAGGAAACACGGAACCTTCCACAAGCAGCACATTTACCGAGTCAACCAGTGAGACAGCAAGCATGGAACCTTCCACAAGCACCACATTTACTGAGGCAACCAGTGAGCCAGCAAGCACGGAACCTTCCACAAGCACTACATTTACTGAGGTAACCAGTGAGACAGCAAGCACGGAACCTTCCACAAGCACCATATTTACCGAGTCAACCAGTGAGACAACAAGCACGGAACCTTCAATAAGCACTACATTTACCGAGTCATCCAGTGAGACAGCAAGCACTGAACCTTCAATAAGCACTACATTTACTGAGGTAGCCAGTGAGACAGGAAGCGCGGAACCTTCCACAGGCACCTCAGTTACTGAAACAACCAGTGAGACAGCTAGCACGGAACCTTCCACAAGCACAACATTTTCCGAGGCAACCAGTGAGACAGTAAGCACGGAAACTTCCACAAGCACCTCATTTATTGACACGACCAGTAGGACAGCAAGCACGGAACCTTCCACAAGCACCTCATTTACTGAAACAACCAGTGAGACAGCAAGCACGGAACTTTCCACAAGCACCACATTTACCGAAACAACCAGTCAGATAGTAAGCACGGAACCTTCCCCAAGCACCACATTTACCGAGGCAACCACTGAGACAGCAAGCACAGAACCTTCCACGAGCACCACATTTACCGAAACAACCAGTCAGATAGTAAGTACGGAACCTTCCACAAGCACCACATTTACCGAGGCAAGCACTGGGACAGGAAACACGGAACCTTCCACAAGTACCATATTTACCGAGTCAACCAGTGAGACAGCAAGCACGGAACCTTCTATAAGCACCACATATACAGAGTCAACCACTGAGACAGCAAGCACGGAACCTTCTATAAGCACTACATTTACCGAGTCAACAAGTGAGACACCAAGCATGGAACCTTCCACAGGCACCCCAGTTACTGAAACAACCAGTGAGACAGCAAGCACGAAACCTTCCACAAGCACAACATTTACCGAGGCGACCAGTGAGACAGCAAGCACGGAACCATCAACAAGCACTACATTTACTGAGGCAACCAGTGAGACAGCAAGCACGGAACCTTCCACAAGCAGCACCTTTACCGAGGCAACCAGTGAGACAGCAAGCACGGAACCTTCAATAAGCACTACATTTACTGAGGCTACCAGTGAGACAGTAACCACGGAATCTTCCACAAGCATGACATTTATCGACACGACTAGTGAGACAGCAAGAACGGAACCTTCCACAAGCACCACATTTACCGAAACAACCAGTCAGACAGAAAGCACGGAACCTTCCACAAGCACCACATTTACCGAGGCAAGCACTGGGACAGGAAACACGGAACCTTCCACAAGCAGCACATTTACCGAGTCAACCAGTGAGATAGCAAGCACGGAACCTTCCACAAGCACCACATTTACTGAGGCAACCAGTGACCCAGCAAGCACGGACCCTTCCACAAGCACCACATTTACTGAGGCAACCAGTGAGCCAGCAAGCACGGAACCATCCACAAGCACCACATTTACTGAGGTAACCAGTGAGACAGCAAGCACGGAACCTTCCACAAGCACCACATTTACCGAGTCAACCAGTGAGACAGCAAGCACGGAACCTTCCACAAGCACCACATTTACTGAGGCAACCAGTGAGCCAGCAAGCACGGAACCTTCCACAAGCACCACATTTACTGAGGCAACCAGTGAGCCAGCAAGCCCAGAACCTTCCACAAGCACCACATTTACTGAGGCAACCAGTGAGCCAGCAAGCACGGAACCTTCCACAAGCACCACATTTACCGAGGCAACAAGTGAGACAGCAAGCACGGAACCTTCAGTAAGCACTACATTTACCGAGTCAACCAGTGAGACAGCAAGCACGGAACCTTCAATAAGCACTACATTTACCGAGTCAACCAGTGAAACAGCAAGCACGGAACCTTCCACAGGCACCTCAGTTACTGAAACAACCAGTGAGACAGCAAGCCTGGAACCTTCCACAAGCACAACATTTACCGAGGCAACCAGTGAGACAGCAAGCACGGAACCTTCAATAAGCACTACATTTACTGAGGCTACCAGTGAGACAGTAACCACGGAATCTTCCACAAGCACCACATTTATCGACAAGACTAGTGAGACAGCAAGAACGGAACCTTCCACAAGCACCATATTTACCGAAACAACCAGTCAGACAGAAAGCATGAAACCTTCCACAAGCACCACATTTACCGAAACAACAAGTCAGGTAGTAAGCACGGAACCTTCCACAAGCACCACATTTACTGAGGCAAGCACTGGGACAGGAAACACGGAACCTTCCACAAGCAGCACATTTACCGAGTCAACCAGTGAGACAGCAAGCACGGAACCTTCCACAAGCACTACATTTACTGAGGTAACCAGTGAGACAGTAAGAACGGAACCTTCAACAAGCAGCACATTTACCGAGCCATCCAGTGAGACAGCAAGCAAGGAACCTTCAATAAGCACTACATTTACTGAGGCAACCAGTGAGACAGCAAGTACGGAACCTTCCACAAGCACCACATTTACCGAGTCATCCAGTGAGACTGCAAGCACGGAACCTTCAATAAGCACTACATTTACTGAGGCAACCAGTGAGACAGCAAGCACGGAACCTTCCACAGGCACCTCAGTTACTGAAACAACCAGTGAGACATCAAACACGGAACCTTCCACAAGCACCACAGTTATCGACACGACTAGTGAGACAGCAAGAACGGAACCTTCCACAAGCACCATAGTTGCTGAATCAACCAGTGAGACAGCAAGCCCGGAACCTTCCACAAGCACCACATTTACTGAGGCAACCAGTGAGGCAGCAAGCACGGAACCTTCCACAAGCACCACATTTACCGAAGCAACAAGTGAGATAGCAAGCACGGAACCTTCAGTAAGCACTACATTTACCGAGTCAACCAGTGAGACAGCAAGCACGGAACCTTCAATAAGCACTACATTTACCGAGTCAACCAGTGAAACAGCAAGCACGGAACCTTCCACAGGCACCTCAGTTACTGAAACAACCAGTGAGACAGCAAGCCTGGAACCTTCCACAAGCACAACATTTACCGAGGCGACCAGTGAGACTGCAAGCACAGAACCTTCAATAAGCACTACATTTACTGAGGCTACCAGTGAGACAGCAACCACGGAATCTTCCACAAGCACCACATTTATCGACACGACTAGTGAGACAGGAAGAACGGAACCTTCCACAAGCACCACATTTACCGAAACAACCAGTCAGACAGAAAGCACGGAACCTTCCACAAGTACCACATTTACCGAAACAACAAGTCAGATAGTAAGCACAGAACCTTCCACAAGCACCACATTTACCGAGGCAAGCACTGGGACACGAAACACGGAACCTTCCACAAGCAGCACATTTACCGAGTCAACCAGTGAGACAGCAAGCATGGAACCTTCCACAAGCACCACATTTACTGAGGCAACCAGTGAGCCAGCAAGCACGGAACCTTCCACAAGCACTACATTTACTGAGGTAACCAGTGAGACAGCAAGCACGGAACCTTCCACAAGCACCACATTTACCGAGTCATCCAGTGAGACAGCAAGCACGGAACCTTCAATAAGCACTACATTTACTGAGGCAACCAGTGAGACAACAAGCACGGAACCTTCAATAAGCACTACATTTACCGAGTCATCCAGTGAGACAGCAAGCACTGAACCTTCAATAAGCACTACATTTACTGAGGCAACCAGTGAGACAGGAAGCACGGAACCTTCCACAGGCACCTCAGTTACTGAAACAACCAGTGAGACAGCTAGCACGGAACCTTCCACAAGCACCACATTTACCGAGGCAACCACTGAGACAGCAAGCACAGAACCTTCCACGAGCACCACATTTACCGAAACAACCAGTGAGATAGTAAGCACGGAACCTTCCACAAGCACCACATTTACCGAGGCAAGCACTGGGACAGGAAACACGGAACCTTCCACAAGCACCACATTTACCGAGTCAACCAGTGAGACAGCAAGCACGGAACCTTCTATAAGCACCACATATACAGAGTCAACCACTGAGACAGCAAGCACGGAACCTTCTATAAGCACTAAATTTACCGAGTCAACAAGTGAGACACCAAGCATGGAACCTTCCACAGGCACCCCAGTTACTGAAACAACCAGTGAGACAGCAAGCACGGAACCTTCCACAAGCAGCACATTTACCGAAACAACCAGTCAGACAGAAAGCACGGAACCTTCCACAAGCACCACATTTACCGAAACAACAAGTCAGGTAGTAAGCACGGAACCTTCCACAAGCACCACATTTACCGAGGCAAGCACTGGGACAGGAAACACGGAACCTTCCACAAGCAGCACATTTACCGAGTCAACCAGTGAGATAGCAAGCACGGAACCTTCCACAAGCACCACATTTACTGAGGCAACCAGTAAGCCAGCGAGCACGGAACCTTCCACAAGCACCACATTTACTGAGGCAACCAGTGAGCCAGCAAGCACGGAACCTTCCACAAGCACCACATTTACTGAGGTAACCAGTGAGACAGCAAGCACGGAACCTTCAATAAGCACTACATTTACCGAGTCAACCAGTGAGACAGCAAGCACGGAACCTTCCACAAGCACCACATTTACCGAGTCAACCAGTGTGACAGGAAGCACTGAACCTTCAATAAGCACTATATTTACTGAGGCAACCAGTGAGACAGCAAGCACGGAACCTTCCACAAGCAGCACATTTACCGAAACAACCAGTCAGACAGAAAGCACGGAACCTTCCACAAGCACCACATTTACCGAAACAACAAGTCAGGTAGTAAGCACGGAACCTTCCACAAACACCACATTTACCGAGGCAAGCACTTGGACAGGAAACACGGAACCTTCCACAAGCAGCACATTTACCGAGTCAACCAGTGAGACAGCAAGCATGGAACCTTCCACAAGCACCACATTTACTGAGGTAACCAGTGAGACAGCAAGCACGGAACCTTCCAGAAGCACCATATTTACCGAGTCAACCAGTGAGACAACAAGCACGGAACCTTCAATAAGCACTACATTTACCGAGTCATCCAGTGAGACAGCAAGCACTGAACCTTCAATAAGCACTACATTTACTGAGGCAGCCAGTGAGACAGGAAGCGCGGAACCTTCCACAGGCACCTCAGTTACTGAAACAACCAGTGAGACAGCTAGCACGGAACCTTCCACAAGCACAACATTTTCCGAGGCAACCAGTGAGACAGCAAGCACGGAAACTTCCACAAGCACCTCATTTATTGACACGACCAGTAGGACAGCAAGCACGGAACCTTCCACAAGCACCTCATTTACTGAAACAACCAGTGAGACAGCAAGCACGGAACTTTCCACAAGCACCACATTTACCGAAACAACCAGTCAGATAGTAAGCAAGGAACCTTCCCCAAACACCACATTTACCGAGGCAACCACTGAGACAGCAAGCACAGAACCTTCCACGAGCACCACATTTACCGAAACAACCAGTCAGATAGTAAGTACGGAACCTTCCACAAGCACCACATTTACCGAGGCAAGCACTGGGACAGGAAACACGGAACCTTCCACAAGTACCATATTTACCGAGTCAACCAGTGAGACAGCAAGCATGGAACCTTCTATAAGCACCACATATACAGAGTCAACCACTGAGACAGCAAGCACGGAACCTTCTATAAGCACTACATTTACCGAGTCAACAAGTGAGACACCAAGCATGGAACCTTCCACAGGCACCCCAGTTACTGAAACAACCAGTGAGACAGCAAGCACGAAACCTTCCACAAGCACAACATTTACCGAGGCGACCATTGAGACAGCAAGCACGGAACCATCAACAAGCACTACATTTACTGAGGCAACCAGTGAGACAGCAAGCACGGAACCTTCCACAAGCAGCACCTTTACCGAGGCAACCAGTGAGACAGGAAGCACGGAACCTTCAATAAGCACTACATTTACTGAGGCTACCAGTGAGACAGTAACCACGGAATCTTCCACAAGCATGACATTTATCGACACGACTAGTGAGACAGCAAGAACGGAACCTTCCACAAGCACCACATTTACCGAAACAACCAGTCAGACAGAAAGCACGGAACCTTCCACAAGCACCACATTTACCGAAACAACAAGTCAGGTAGTAAGCACGGAACCTTCCACAAGCACCACATTTACCGAGGCAAGCACTGGGACAGGAAACACGGAACCTTCCACAAGCAGCACATTTACCGAGTCAACCAGTGAGATAGCAAGCACGGAACCTTCCACAAGCACCACATTTACTGAGGCAACCAGTGACCCAGCAAGCACGGACCCTTCCACAAGCACCACATTTACTGAGGCAACCAGTGAGCCAGCAAGCACGGAACCATCCACAAGCACCACATTTACTGAGGTAACCAGTGAGACAGCAAGCACGGAACCTTCCACAAGCACCACATTTACCGAGTCAACCAGTGAGACAGCAAGCACGGAACCTTCCACAAGCACCACATTTACTGAGGCAACCAGTGAGCCAGCAAGCACGGAACCTTCCACAAGCACCACATTTACTGAGGCAACCAGTGAGCCAGCAAGCCCAGAACCTTCCACAAGCACCACATTTACTGAGGCAACCAGTGAGCCAGCAAGCACGGAACCTTCCACAAGCACCACATTTACCGTGGCAACAAGTGAGACAGCAAGCACGGAACCTTCAGTAAGCACTACATTTACCGAGTCAACCAGTGAGACTGCAAGCACGGAACCTTCAATAAGCACTACATTTACCGAGTCAACCAGTGAAACAGCAAGCACGGAACCTTCCACAGGCACCTCAGTTACTGAAACAACCAGTGAGACAGCAAGCCTGGAACCTTCCACAAGCACAACATTTACCGAGGCAACCAGTGAGACAGCAAGCACGGAACCTTCAATAAGCACTACATTTACTGAGGCTACCAGTGAGACAGCAACCACGGAATCTTCCACAAGCACCACATTTATCGACACGACTAGTGAGACAGCAAGAACGGAACCTTCCACAAGCACCATATTTACCGAAACAACCAGTCAGACAGAAAGCATGAAACCTTCCACAAGCACCACATTTACCGAAACAACAAGTCAGGTAGTAAGCACGGAACCTTCCACAAGCACCACATTTACTGAGGCAAGCACTGGGACAGGAAACACGGAACCTTCCACAAGCAGCACATTTACCGAGTCAACCAGTGAGACAGCAAGCACGGAACCTTCCACAAGCACTACATTTACTGAGGTAACCAGTGAGACAGCAAGCACGGAACCTTCCACAAGCAGCACATTTACCGAGTCATCCAGTGAGACAGCAAGCACGGAACCTTCAATAAGCACTACATTTACTGAGGCAACCAGTGAGACAGCAAGCACGGAACCTTCCACAAGCACCACATTTACCGAGTCATCCAGTGAGACAGCAAGCACGGAACCTTCAATAAGCACTACATTTACTGAGGCAACCAGTGAGACAGCAAGCACAGAACCTTCCACAGGCACCTCAGTTACTGAAACAACCAGTGAGACATCAAACACGGAACCTCCCACAAGCACCACAGTTATCGACACGACTAGTGAGACAGCAAGAACGGAACCTTCCACAAGCACCATAGTTGCTGAATCGACCAGTGAGACAGCAAGCCCGGAACCTTCCACAAGCACCACATTTACTGAGGCAACCAGTGAGCCAGCAAGCACGGAACCTTCCACAAGCACCACATTTACCGAGGCAACAAGTGAGACAGCAAGCACGGAACCTTCAGTAAGCACTACATTTACCGAGTCAACCAG
This sequence comes from Coenobita brevimanus, assembly GCF_032717465.1. Lineage (NCBI taxonomy): Eukaryota > Metazoa > Arthropoda > Malacostraca > Decapoda > Coenobitidae > Coenobita > Coenobita brevimanus. Next base: position 2,284,630 of record NC_137056.1, read on the forward strand.
TGAGACAGCAAGCACGGAACCTTCAATAAGCACTACATTTACCGAGTCAACCAGTGAAACAGCAAGCACGGAACCTTCCACAGGCACCTCAGTTACTGAAACAACCAGTGAGACAGCAAGCCTGGAACCTTCCACAAGCACAACATTTACCGAGGCAACCAGTGAGACAGCAAGCACGGAACCTTCAATAAGCACTACATTTACTGAGGCTACCAGTGAGACAGCAACCACGGAATCTTCCACAAGCACCACATTTATCGACACGACTAGTGAGACAGCAAGAACGGAACCTTCCACAAGCACAACATTTACCGAAACAACCAGTCAGACAGAAAGCACGGAACCTTCCACAAGCACCACATTTACCGAAACAACAAGTCAGATAGTAAGCACGGAACCTTCCACAAGCACCACATTTACCGAGGCAAGCACTGGGACAGGAAACACTGAACCTTCCACAAGCAGCACAATTACCGAGTCAACCAGTGAGACAGCAAGCATGGAACCTTCCACAAGCACCACATTTACTGAGGCAACCAGTGAGCCAGCAAGCACGGAACCTTCCACAAGCACTACATTTACTGAGGTAACCAGTGAGACAGCAAGCACGGAACCTTCCACAAGCACCACATTTACCGAGTCATCCAGTGAGACAGCAAGCACCGAACCTTCAATAAGCACTACATTTACTGAGGCAACCAGTGAGACAACAAGCACGGAACCTTCAATAAGCACTACATTTACCGAGTCATCCAGTGAGACAGCAAGCACTGAACCTTCAATAAGCACTACATTTACTGAGGCAACCAGTGAGACAGGAAGCACGGAACCTTCCACAGGCACCTCAGTTACTGAAACAACCAGTGAGACAGCTAGCACGGAACCTTCCACAAGCACCACATTTACCGAGGCAACCACTGAGACAGCAAGCACAGAACCTTCCACGAGCACCACATTTACCGAAACAACCAGTCAGATAGTAAGCACGGAACCTTCCACAAGCACCACATTTACCGAGGCAAGCACTGGGACAGGAAACACGGAACCTTCCACAAGCACCACATTTACCGAGTCAACCAGTGAGACAGCAAGCACGGAACCTTCTATAAGCACCACATATACAGAGTCAACCACTGAGACAGCAAGCACGGAACCTTCTATAAGCACTAAATTTACCGAGTCAACAAGTGAGACACCAAGCATGGAACCTTCCACAGGCACCCCAGTTACTGAAACAACCAGTGAGACAGCAAGCACGGAACCTTCCACAAGCAGCACATTTACCGAAACAACCAGTCAGACAGAAAGCACGGAACCTTCCACAAGCACCACATTTACCGAAACAACAAGTCAGGTAGTAAGCACGGAACCTTCCACAAGCACCACATTTACCGAGGCAAGCACTGGGACAGGAAACACGGAACCTTCCACAAGCAGCACATTTACCGAGTCAACCAGTGAGATAGCAAGCACGGAACCTTCCACAAGCACCACATTTACTGAGGCAACCAGTAAGCCAGCGAGCACGGAACCTTCCACAAGCACCACATTTACTGAGGCAACCAGTGAGCCAGCAAGCACGGAACCTTCCACAAGCACCACATTTACTGAGGTAACCAGTGAGACAGCAAGCACGGAACCTTCAATAAGCACTACATTTACCGAGTCAACCAGTGAGACAGCAAGCACGGAACCTTCCACAAGCACCACATTTACCGAGTCAACCAGTGTGACAGGAAGCACTGAACCTTCAATAAGCACTATATTTACTGAGGCAACCAGTGAGACAGCAAGCACGGAACCTTCCACAAGCAGCACATTTACCGAAACAACCAGTCAGACAGAAAGCACGGAACCTTCCACAAGCACCACATTTACCGAAACAACAAGTCAGGTAGTAAGCACGGAACCTTCCACAAGCACCACATTTACCGAGGCAAGCACTGGGACAGGAAACACGGAACCTTCCACAAGCAGCACATTTACCGAGTCAACCAGTGAGATAGCAAGCACGGAACCTTCCACAAGCACCACATTTACTGAGGCAACCAGTAAGCCAGCGAGCACGGAACCTTCCACAAGCACCACATTTACTGAGGCAACCAGTGAGCCAGCAAGCACGGAACCTTCCACAAGCACCACATTTACTGAGGTAACCAGTGAGACAGCAAGCACGGAACCTTCAATAAGCACTACATTTACCGAGTCAACCAGTGAGACAGCAAGCACGGAACCTTCCACAAGCACCACATTTACCGAGTCAACCAGTGTGACAGGAAGCACTGAACCTTCAATAAGCACTATATTTACTGAGGCAACCAGTGAGACAGCAAGCACGGAACCTTCCACAAGCAGCACATTTACCGAAACAACCAGTCAGACAGAAAGCACGGAACCTTCCACAAGCACCACATTTACCGAAACAACAAGTCAGGTAGTAAGCACGGAACCTTCCACAAGCACCACATTTACCGAGGCAAGCACTGGGACAGGAAACACGGAACCTTCCACAAGCAGCACATTTACCGAGTCAACCAGTGAGATAGCAAGCACGGAACCTTCCACAAGCACCACATTTACTGAGGCAACCAGTGAGCCAGCGAGCACGGAACCTTCCACAAGCACCACATTTACTGAGGCAACCAGTGAGCCAGCAAGCACGGAACCTTCCACAAGCACCACATTTACTGAGGTAACCAGTGAGACAGCAAGCACGGAACCTTCCACAAGCACCACATTTACCGAGTCAACCAGTGAGACAGCAAGCACGGAACCTTCAATAAGCACTACATTTACCGAGTCAACCAGTGAGACAGCAAGCACGGAACCTTCCACAAGCACCACATTTACCGAGTCAACCAGTGAGACAGCAAGCACTGAACCTTCAATAAGCACTATATTTACTGAGGCAACCAGTGAGACAGCAAGCACGGAACCTTCCACAAGCACCTTATTTATTGACACGACCAGTAGGACAGCAAGCACGGAACCTTCCACAAGCACTTCATTTACTGAAAGAACCAGTGAGACAGCAAGCACAGAACCTTCCACGAGCACCACATTTACCGAAAGAACCAGTCAGATAGTAAGCACAGAACATTCCACAAGCACCACATTTACCGAAACAACCAGTCAGATAGTAAGCACGGAACCTTCCACAAGCACCACATTTACCGAGGCAAGCACTGGGACAGGAAACACGGAACCTTCCACAAGCACCACATTTACCGAAACAACTAGTCAGATAGTAAGCACGGAACCATCGACAAGCACTACATTTACTGAGGCAACCAGTGAGACAGGAAGCACGGAACCTTCCAGAAGCACCACATTTACCGAGTCATCCAGTGAGACAGCAAGCACTGAACCTTCAATAAGCACTACATTTACTGAGGCAACCAGTGAGACAGCAAGCACAGAACCTTCCACAGGCACATCAGTTACTGAAACAACCAGTGAGACAGTAAGTACGGAACCTTCCACAAGCACCACAGTTATCGACACGACTAGTGAGACAGCAAGAACGGAACCTTCCACAAGCACCTCAGTTACTGAAACAACCAGTGAGACAGCAAGCCTGGAACCTTCCACAAGCACAACATTTACCGAGGCAACCAGTGAGACAGCAAGCACGGAACCTTCAATAAGCACTACATTTACTGAGGCTACCAGTGAGACAGCAACCACGGGATCTTCCACAAGCACGACATTTATCGACACGACTAGTGAGACAGCAAGAACGGAACCTTCCACAAGCACCACATTTACCGAAACAACCAGTCAGACAGAAAGCACGGAACCTTCCACAAGCACCACATTTACCGAAACAACAAGTCAGGTAGTAAGCACGGAACCTTCCACAAGCACCACATTTACCGAGGCAAGCACTGGGACAGGAAACACGGAACCTTCCACAAGCAGCACATTTACCGAGTCAACCAGTGAGACAGCAAGCACGGAACCTTCCACAAGCACTACATTTACTGAAACAACCAGTGAGACAGCAAGCACGGAACCTTCCACAGGCACCTCAGTTACTGAAACAACCAGTGAGACAGCAAGCATGGAACCTTCCACAAGCACCTCATTTACCGAGGCAACCAGTGAGACGGCAAGCACTGAACCTTCAATAAGCACTACATTTACTGAGGCAACCAGTGAAACAGCAAGCACGGAACCTTCAATAAGCACTACATTTACCGAAACAACCAGTCAGATAGTAAGCACGGAATCTTCCACAAGCACCACATTTACCGAAACAACCAGTGAGACAGCAAGCACGGAACCCTCCACGAGCACCACATTTACCGAGGGAACCACTGAGACAGCAAGCACGGAGCCGTCCACTAGCACTGAAGTTACCAATGCGAGCAGTGAGACATCAATCACGGACTCTTCCGTAGGCAGTAGTGCATCTACGATAACTATTTCTTCTACTCTGGCAAGCACACCTGCGTCTGAAGGTACTGTGACAACTCTCCCAACCACGACATCGCCATCACACACGACTACATCTCTTTCTAGCACAACCATCCCATCAAGCACAGCCACACCTCCCTCTACCACAACCATCCCATCAACCATAGTCACACCACCCTCTACCATAACCACATCATCTACCACTGCCACACCCGTCTCTACCACAAGCACACCATCACCAACGACCACACCACTCTCTACGACTACCACCCCATCAACAACGACCACAACCGAATCGCCTCTCCCAGTTATAGGCTGCAGTGAAGAGTACCTCAATGAACTGGAGAATTCGCACCATCTCAACCCGGCCCTCTCCGGCTGTAATCTGGATAATATTGAGCGGTGTCGGAGGAACGAATCTGGCCAGGCCGAATGTATGTGTTTCGACGGGTACGAAAGGAAGAATGACATTGATTCCAAGTGCAAAGGTGAGAGACTGTATTTTTATTAAATTATTTTTTTTTCTTTTTCTTTCTTTATTTCTCGAATTCATGTCAACCTGGAGAGAATTTTGTGTCAGCGTGTCTATATATGTGTTTGTTCGTTCGTGCGTGTGTGTACGTGTGTGTGTGTGTGTGTGTGTGTGTGTGTGTGTGTGTGTGTGTGTGTGTGTGTGTGTGTGTGTGTGTGTGTTTGTCTTTATTTTGTACAGTTTACATAGCTGACTTCTCTATGTATAATATGTTAAATCTTGTTTTTTGTAACACACACACACACACACACACACACACACACACACACACATATATATATATATATATATATATATATATATATATATATATATATATATATATATATATATATATATATATATATATATATATATATATATATATAAAAATGCCTACTTTTAATTGTTCTATTTTTATTTGAATTATTAGGTATATTAATTGTACGAGTAACTCCATACACTTTCATTTTCAATTAAGCATCTCTGTGTAAATATGTATGTATGTGTTTATGTATGTATGGACAGCTAAGCAATGTCACTAACCATGTACGTAAACAAACTATATGATCCTCCTAACCATGTTTCCCAGCCATGTGCACCACCTAAAATTAGACGGATCCCAGTCGTGTGCACCACCTAGCAATATACGTGTCCCAGCCGTGTACACCAATATACGTATCCCAGCCATGTGCGCCAATGTACGTATCCCAGTTATGTGCACCTACTAACTATGTGCATCTCCCCGGCCATGTGCGTGTAGAGGTGCGCGTTCATGAGACTGTGCTGGAGGTGGAGAACAGGCCGTGGGATGACGCCTATTGCAACACATCCAGCCAGCTCTACACCGACCTACTGACCCATGTCGAAAATCTGGTATGTCTGCCTCTCTCTCTCTCTCTCTCTCTCTCTTTCTCTCTCTCTCTCTCTCTCTCTCTCTCTCTCTCTCTCTCTCTCTCTCTCTCTCTCTCTCTCTCTCTCTCTCTCTCTCTAATATATTCCGTCTCCTAAAGACAACTCGTCCACTCTGCCAAGGGACTTCTTGTGCGTTGCGGGGACGGCTCGGTAAACGTCATCAGTGTTTATCCGGCATCATGTCTTAATTTTCTGCTTGTACTGCCACATCTACTGCGCCCACACCAGCAGATTGAGCCGTCCCCAGCACACGCAAGAAATCATCAAGAGACTGTAGTGAATTATTATTTTTGGACCACCCTGTTGTTTTCGCGGGCAAATACCCTTTTTACTCTGACTTGGCCCAAATTTGCCATCTCTCCATCTTGAATGCTGAGTTGTAACAATAGATTAACGCTAGAATATGATGAAAGTCACGAAGAAGTGCTATGGAATGGATGCTGAGCTATAGTACTGTCCTATTCTGCTGCCGAGTTACGGGAAATAAACTGCAAAGGTTCGAAAATCTGCTCCAAGTTCAAGTGAAAGGGTAATAGTCACGAAGAAGTGCCATGGAGAGGAGGCTGAGCTGTAGTACTGTTTGTTCTGCTTCTGAGCTAAGGGAAATATGCAGCAAGAGGGCGAAAGTCTGCGCCAACTTAAAAAGAGAGAACTATAGCAGTGGGTGTGAGAGGTATATGAGAGAAGGTGGTGTAGGGTGGGGGGAGGGCAGCGAAATGGCAGGGGACAGGGTGACAAGGAGGCGATTAGTCTGTGGCCACCCCTTACGGAATTAAGGCGTTTGGCCATAGATAGATAGATGGATAGATATAATGAAGAAGCCCTTCTTCGTCAGATGGTGCAGGCAGTGTCTATGGGAGGTCTGGAAGAGGAGTACCTTCGCTTCGACAACATGGAGGTGGGCAAACCTGACGAGCCTCACACCTGTACAGCTAAAAGGAGGACGAGGTGAGTGACCATATCTATCTATCTACCTGTCTATCAATGTCTGTCTGTCTATCTACCTACCACCTATCCATCTTTCTATACATACATACGAGTACACAAATATATAGACAGATAGATGGGTATAATATGTATAAAAAAAAAACAAGGCTGATCAAAGCCTGTAAACCGTGTAATTAAAACACACACACACACACACACACACACACACACACACACACACACACACACACGAAAAATAACCCAATTCACCTTTCCCTTATTCGTATGTACTATACCTGGATGCCAGTCACAAAGAAGTGCTGTTGAAAGGAGGTAGATCCGTAAAATTGTCTTTTGTTGTTCCTGAGCTAAACAAACAGCAAAAGGACGAAGATCTTTGCTAAGTTAAGGTGAACGAACTGAAGGGCAAATCTCCCTTAATCTCAGGAGGAAGCAGAAAATCAAACTGAGAGATCGGCGCAGGAGAGGGACTCCTTCACGTTATGGTGCAGATATGATCAGCAGGTGGCGCTGCCTGGTATAGAATTGTCCCTCAGTTTCCTTCCAATACCCCGAAAGGAAGTTGGTGAAAGTTTAACAAAATACTACTATTACTACTAAGAGAGAGAGAGAGAGAGAGAGAGAGAGAGAGAGAGAGAGAGAGATAACCCCTAAGCTGAATAAAATCGCGTGTCTATGTCGTGAATGAAAAATGAATGACGTTATCGTAGTGAATGGATTAAAGGACTCTGAATTAATCCCTTCAGTACGACGACCTCTGTCTGTCTGTCTCTCTGTCTGTCTGTCTCTTTCTCTGTCTGTCTGTCTCTCTCTCTCTTTCTCTCTCTCTCTTCCCAGGTGCCCCTACAATGCATGACAAGCCCAATGGTTTCCTGTATCCCCGAAAACAATTTACTACGTTGGGTGGTAACCATATAACCGGATGACACCTGGTGGTTTAGTGGGGTGAGGCGCTCCAGCCAGGTTGAGCCTGTATGGGTTCTATCTGAGGGGTGGCCAGGGTTTATTGCTTGCGTAATGCCACTCAGGGGTTAGTGAGGCTGGTCACCATCGCCTTAAATGACGTGACTGAATATCCTAGCTCCAGGTCCCTACGCTCCTGTTTATATGAGGTAAAGTGGGATTGATGATGATGATGATGATGATGATTATGATGATGACTATGATGATGATGATTGTGATAATGGTGATGAAGAAGAAGAAGAAGATGATGATGATGATGATGATGATGATGATGATTATGATGATGACTATGATGATGATGATTGTGATAATGGTGATGAAGAAGAAGAAGAAGAAGAAGATGATGATGATGATGATGATGATGATGAAGATGCTTTTTCCAACTCGTCCTGGATTAATTTTTTACTCCATTCTTCCTGTTAACAGACGATTTTATCAAGATGCAAATGGACCAGGAGTAATCTCTATTCCTCTTCATTCTCGCCACAGTCAGACGATTTTAGTCAACAGAAAATAGTCTAGAAATGTCTTCCCCCCCTTCCTTTATTGCCCGTACCAGACGATTTTATACAGCTGCAAATAGCTCAGAAGTACGTATTTTCCTCCTTAAATCCCGCAAGTTAGACGATTTTATTCAGCAAAAAATCGTCTAGCAATGTTTTTTTCCCTTCGTTTATTTGCTTCTATCAGACTATTTTATGCAGCTAAATATCGTCTAGTAATGTCTTTTCCCCTCCTCCATCACTGCCCCTACCAGACGATTTTATTCAGCTAAAAATCATCTAGTAGTGTCTCTTCCCCTCCTCCATTTTCACTAGCCAGACGATTTTATTTACCAACAAATCAGGCCACGAGTTTGCATTTTCTCCCTTCATTCTCCCTCCAGCCAGACGATTTCAGAAGGTTTTTGTATCCCCAGGTCGGCGGCAGAGGCAGACGAAGGGGTGATTGTACAAGGGGAGGTGAAGATGCTACGGACAGACGCTTACGATGCCAATACCGGTAGCCTGCTGGAGGGGGCGCTGCAGAAGGTGATAGCAGCCAATGATACGGGGGACCTGGTGGTGGGGGGCGTGACGGTGGACGGTGAGTTACGTAGAGCATACAGACGTTGGGGGGCTTGCAGGTGTGTAGAGTGTACAGGTATTACGGTGTCAAGGTGATGGATGGAGCAGTGAGAAGGCTTGATAGATGGATAGTTAGATAAATAGACTGATAGATTAGCAGGTAGGTAGACATTCGTTTACATAGACTGGTAGTTCGATAGATGTAGAGATAGATAGATAAATAGAGAAAGAGATAGATACTGTAGATGGCTAACAAAGAGAGAGAGAGAGAGAGAGAGAGAGAGAAGATAGGCAACGAGTCGTACGCGGCCAGAACACGTTGTTTCTGAGCACCGATCCAAAGATAAGAGGACAGATAACAAAGAATATAACGCAATAGTAGTAGTGGTAGTAGTAGTAGTAGTAGTGGTGGTGGTAGGATTGTATTATTATTATTATTTTTGGTAGTAGTAGTAGTAGTAGTGGTGGTGGTAGGATTGTATTATTATTATTATTTTTGGTAGTAGTAGTAGTAGTAGTAGGAGGAGGAGGAGGAGGAGTATTGGTAGTAATAGTAGTAGTAGTAGTAGTAGTAGTCGTCGTCGTCGTCAGGGCAATACTAGGAATGTCAGTGAATCAATCAGTTCACTATATTTTCGTACAGGGAGCTGTGCATGCCATACTGCTGCAAGTATTAATACAGTAGGTATGTCTTTCATGTTTGGCATGCATTGCATTATTTCTGTACTGCACTGCACTGAACATTACAGTACACGTAAGTAGGTTACTTCTAGCGTTAAGGATAAGGTGAATTGGGCACGCTTAAATATATCAGGTAAATGAAATGCTTTAAACACCTAATCCTGAGATAATATTCAGTGAATAAAATTTGCATTTTTACACACTCACACACACACACACACACACACACATATATATATATATATATATTTATATATATATATATATCTATATATATATATATATATATATATATATATATATATATTTATATTTATAATATTTATAATTTTCTTAATTGCTACCGGTATGTCATTAAACGTTAAATTGCAACAACAACAACAACAATAATGATTGCTACTGCTACTGCTATTACTAGTAAAGTAATAGTAGTAATACTAGTAGTAGTAGTAGTAGTAATAGTAGTAGAAAGAACGAGAGGGAGTAAAGATAAGGTATCACGTGTTGCAGACTCTGTTATGCACCGGCCTGAAATTATCAACAGTCGGATTATCCATTAGTCGCATGGATTTAGCCAAGCTTTCATTATGCAGAGATCATCTAATCCATAGTTTTATCCAGATTATCATTTTGTTTTATTTTCATTTTATTATTAGTCTATGACACCAAAAATTTATTCTGATATTCCAGTACATCATTATACTCTTTTCACTTGGCCGTCTCTCCATGTCGAATATTGAGCTTTAGCAAGAGAGTAATACTAGAATATGGTGCTAGTCACGAAGAAGTGCTATGGAAGGGATGTACCGACATAGCATTGTTTTTTTCTGCCACTGAACTACGGGATATAAACTGCAAATGGAGGAAAAGCTGGGCCAAGTGAAAATGAAAGAACTGTAGCCATCTTCTTCATATTTTCCAGCATTCATCGCTTGTTCCATAATTAATTCATTTACAATTCCAGTGTTATTAATTATTCAGTCTTTATGTGTATTTCTTAATTAATCTTTTTTTTTTTTCCCCTGTATCAATTATTTATCTGTCAGACCTGTTTGTTATCAGTGTGTTTTATGCTTGTGAGTTTCTTGTTTTTGTTTTCAAGGAATCCTCGCTGTTTTCTTTATTTTCTTCTGTCGTCAGTAATTATATGTGCAAAAGGTTCAGTCAATCAGTCAATCAATCAGTCAATCAGTCAGTCAGTCAATCAACCCATCAATCAATGAAAATACGTATGCATCTATATCTCTCTATATATCCATCTGTCTGTCAGTCTGTACAGGTAGAGTGTATAATGAAGACCGCATCGAAATCTTGACCTGGAGGAACACTTAAGCATGCCTTGTACTTTCCTCATCGTTGTCACAGAGTAATTAATTCGTGGTGTTGTCAGGGCCAACGGAGAGGCGGTGTTGGCAGGAGGTGTGCTGTGACAACGCGACGGCGGTATGTGAGGAGGAGGCAGACCCGGACCTCGGCACCAGGGATGGGTACTGCTGGTGTAGGAGCGGGCTCCTTGATGTCTCACCCAACCAGTACGAGGTCCCGGGCGAGCTGTGTGTCGGTGAGTGTGTGTGTGTGTGTGTGTGTGTGTGTGTGTGTGTGTGTGTGTGTGTGTGTGTG
>NC_137056.1:2300753-2323253 GCF_032717465.1 Coenobita brevimanus
CGACAGAACGAAGCGTTGTTACTCAGTAAAGGCCTTCACCTCACAAGGCGTGTATTTTACCCACCTTTCAGAGTTTTATTTATTTTCTGGCCGTGATACTCGGCATTTCTCGGAATTATCCACATTTAAGAATAAATTAACCAACTACTTGCCCTATGATGGCTGACAAAGGCTGGCTCACGATGAACTATACATTTTTATGTACTTAATTCCCTCCCTTTGACAACAACGACACCAAAAGTGTCCTTATTTTTACTACTGCCACTACTAATTGTACTGCCACTATTGTTATTATTATCCGTCCCCGCCCCAGAGGGGCTCGGGGACGGGTATTGTTTCCACTCGGTTTGTCTGTTTGTTTGATTGTTTGTCTGTTTTTCTGTTTTATTCGAATTGCATGAGTTATATTTATTTCCATTTTATTTATTTCCATGCATGTCTATTTTCATGGCACCATAGCTTTCTTTATTCTTTCATAAGATTTTTTTTCGTCTTTATATAACAGTGTATTCACGGATTTTTTCTATGTCCTCCAGTATTTACAGGTTAACTTCCAATGTACGCAGCTGTAAAAGCATCACCTGTAACTTTCAGCTTTGTAAATCCGCCACAGCTAACACAAATAGTACCGTAAGCTAACTGCCAGTCTGTGTATATTAGTATTCATGTATAACGGCGAAAAATTTTTGTGAATAAAGTTATATTTAATTTTACTGATTCATTTGACACATTACAAGTACTATTACGGGAGCATTTCAGACGGGATTAGTTGTAGTTCCAAACCCAGGCTCACCTGAACGCGAAACCGGTGGACTGCAGGCTGAAATTACCCTCCTCCTGCAGACCACCATCCTCCTTTTGGGGGATAGGGGAGGAGTTGAGAGATGTTTATATAACTGGGCAGCTCCATCGCTAGGTCATATCTGTCCCACCACGAGAAGGCGTCCCTCTTCAACACCAGAGTGAATAAAAATAAATACTTGTTATCGGACTGAAGTGGCTGAGAGAGAATGTATATCTGTCTATCTATCTGTTTATCTTTCTCTTTATCTATCTATCTATCTGTAACCATATGCCTTGATCCCGTGAGGGGTGACCATAGACAAATCGCCTCCACGTCACTCTTTTCTTTACCATTTGGCTCTCCTCCCTCCAACTCACCCATCCCTTGCTTATCAGTCTCTCCACTTCATCCCCCCACAGCATTGTTGATCTCCCCCTCCCTCTCTTCCCCTCCACTTTTCTCATACACCCTCCTAGTCAGTCACTCATTCCCCATACTCTTCACATGGCCAAATCATTTCGTAATACTTCTCTTAATTTTCATCCACATCCACATCGACACGACAACGCTCCTTTACCTCCTTATGGCAAAATAAGTAAATAGATAAATAGATAGATAAATAAATAAATAAATAAATAATAGAACAGTCAGGGTTATAAAGCAGTAAAATCTGTTATTCTTTATCAGGGAATGTTGCTGAGAGTAGACAGGCGTTATCAGTGCTGTGCTTGACTCAAATGATAACTCTGACTACTCTATCTTAAATTGCAGTCTCACTTACTAAAATAAATAAATAAATAGATAAATAAAGAGATAGATAAATAAAAAAATAAATAAATAATAAAACAAAGTCGGGATTATAAAGCAGTAAAATCTGTTATTCTTTATCAGCGTATGTTGCTGAGAGTAGACAGGCGTTATCAGTGCTGTGCTTGACTCAAATGATAACTCTGACTACTCTATCTTAAATTGCAGTCTCACTATCTATAATGCTGAGCTGAGACAAGATCTGAACCCTAGATTATGATACTAGTCACGAAGAAGTGTTTGGGAAAGAATGTAGAACTGTGGTATTGTCCTTTTCTGCTCGCTCACTGTGACAAGATATTTAAACTAGAATATGGTGCTAGTCACGAAGAAGCGTTATCGAAAGGATATAGAGCTATAGTTTAGTCTTTTTCTGCTGACTCGCTGTAACATGAGATTAACATTAAGGTGCTAATCACGAAGAAGCGTTATCGAAAGGATATAGAGCTATAGTTTAGTCTTTTTCTGCTGACTCGCTGTAACATGAGATTAACATTAATGTGCTAATCACGAAGAAGTGCCACGGAAAGGATACAAAGCCGTAGTATTGCCGGGTTCTGCTACTGAGTCACGGAAAATACTGCTGAAAAAAGGGAAATTCTCCAAGTTAAATCAAGCGAATTCTATCACTCAGGCCTCGTGACTGAAGAACCTCGTAAGATTGCTGTTATTATTGTTATTGAACCCAGTAGACTCGAGGCTAAAAACTTTCAGTCCCTCGCAGTCCACCATCCTCCTTTCTGGGGGGAGAGAGAGGGAGCTGAGGAGTGTTTATATAACCGGACAGTGAAGTTGCTGGGTTGTATCGGTGCCACCACATGAAGGCGCCCCTCTTCATTATAAATAGGTATTATGACTGTAGGGGCTCGTAAGGTTTTTCTTTTTAAAATCGTCAGACGTAAGCCAGAATAAAGCACCAAAGTCTAATAACTAAAGAAAGAATGGTCAAAGAGGTTGGAGATTTTTAATGTCCACGAGCGGAAATAAATCTTGTTTAATTTGATACACACCAATAATTTCAGTCCGATCTGGAGCCTCTACATTTATTTATTTTTTCTTGTGCTCACAGCAAAGGGACAAGAGTTTGTAAGTATAGCGCAGTGTCAGGGAGGGATGGGAGGGTTAGGGATGGAGGGGACGGGGGAAGGAAGGGAGAGGAGGTATGGAGGGGGAAGGGTGGGAAGGGAGGTATGGAGGATGGGAAGGGGGAAGGGAAAGAGGGACAGTAGAAAGGGCGGGAGGGAGGGGGGAGGGAAGGGATGTAAGGAGGGTGGGAAAGGGGAAGGGTGGGAGGGGAGAGAGGTAGGAAGAGTTGATGTGGAGGGAAGTGGAGGGAGGGGAGACGGGGAGAGGGACGATGGACTGGGGATGAGGTAAGGAGGGAGGGAAGGGAGGATAGTAGGGTGAGGAGATGAGAAGAGGCAGTGGGGAGGGAGGAGAGGGAGGGCAGAAAGAGAAAAGCAGCGGGGATTCGAAGGTTCATGTTTCTGAAGCTTAGGATGCTGTATGGTCCTCCGAGAAACCTGCTTCTGAATATAATGTCTCAGGCTTAAGTTCAAGGTGTAAGAATCACATTAGGCTTTGAATCACCAGTCTGAATCTGTTAACCACCCAATACAAGATTCACTGCCTAATCGCTTTAGATGGTAGCAAGAATAAGGTAAAAATAAGGTCCTTGTGCTGTAGGGGGAGGCGTTGAAACCACATAAAGGCTTCGAATCACCAGTATGAATCTCCGAGCCGCCCAGTACAAGATTCACTGATTATTTACCTTATGTATTAGCAGAAATATAGTAAAAATAACGTCCTTGCTGTGTAAGAAGAGGCGTTAGAAGCACATTCAGCTTTTGAATCACCGGCCTGAGCTTCGAACTGCCAAGACCCACTGCTTCTTCACCTTTGTGCCATGCCCCGCCCATCACACAGGCTAGCACACGCGCATCCTTAGTCTGTTTCCTCTCGTGACCGGGTGTGATGTGTTTGTGTTTTTCTCGTGTTCCATGGTGTGTTGTCGCGTTTCTCGTGAGTTCAGTTACGTTGTCCAAGTTATCAAAGATGGGGGAACGGACATTTCATTTAAAAAATAATCTGAATTTTATATAATAATGATAATAATAATGATAATGATAATAATGATGATGATGGTGATGATGATGATGATGCGAATGGAATTACAAGAAAGACGGCGTCACATAAAATCCTTGTCTCAAAACACATTAAACGTCTTGAAAATGAAAGTCATCGTTAAGAGTATATTAATTGATTTAGTAAGATAAAGTAAATTGCCCATAGACGCTGACGAAGGCGCTGCCGGGAGAAGGAAAACATATCGTACTGATCCATCTACATGTGAGCTGCGAAAAAGAAAACAACAAAAGCTAGCCTAATATTTCACCTCGTCTACTTCCCGCTTTCCTCTACGGGCCAATTTTCCTGAGCTAAGAGAGAGGTTTATTATATATCTCTGCCCATAGATAATTATTACTGATAAGACGGGTATGAGTGGCCTGCTATGCTTCTTTACTTATACATGATTGATTTTGGTTTGATGCGTCAGGGAGGAAAGTGACGGACATGCCCTGAGTGTATAGTAGACTCGGTGGAATTGAAGGCCAGCTTTTGTCCCAGACTGTTTATCGTATAGCCTGTGTTATTTCAGTTATATGATGAAATTTTGTTGTAAAGACGTGATGTGATAGAAAATATGAGGAAATGCTTTGTTTTTTTTTTTTTTTTTTCCCCGGAACCCCTTACCACCCATGTAAAAGTGGAGGTGCATCGTTCCACATAAAAAAAAAAAAAATAGGGGTTACCGTTCCACCAATGAAAAGGGTGAAGCTCGTCGTTCCACAAAAGAAAAAAATGGGGTTTGCCGTTCCACCAGTGAAAAACGGTTGGGTTCACTGTTCCACATAAAAAAGTGGGCGTCATCGTTTCATCTATGAAAAAAGTGAATACCGTTCCACCTGTAAATACCGTTCCACCTGTGTAATAAGTGAATACCGTTCCACCTGTGTAATAAGTGAATATAGTTCCACCTGTGTAATAAGTGAATACCATTCCACCTGTGTAATAAGTGAATACCGTTCCACCTGTGTAATAAGTGAATACCGTTCCACCTGTGTAATAAGTGAATACAGTTCCACCTATGAAAAAGTGAATGAATTCCGTTCCATCCAAGAAATAAGTGTGTGAATATCGTTCCGCCTATGAAAATAAGTTTATGGATACCTTTCCACATATGAAAAGAAGTTAATGAATATCGTTCCACGTGAATGCAGTTCCACCTATGAAAAAAAAAAAAAGAATGAATACCATTCCACCTATAAAAAAAGAGTGAATGCCGTTCCATCTATGAGAAAAAAAAGTGAATGCCGTTCCACCTGAGAAAAAATAATGAATGCCGTTCCACCTATGAAAAAAGTTAACAAATACCGTTCCACCAATGAAAAAAAGTTATGTTATGAATGCCGTTCCATCTATGAAAAAAAAGTGAATGCCATTCCACCTATGAAACAAAAAAGAGAGAATGCTGTTCCACCTATGAAAAAATGTTAATGAATATCTTTCCACCTATGAAAAAAAAAAAAAGTGAATGTCGTGAGGTGCAGTGTGTAGCATAAATCGCCACGCATTAGGGATTACGAGCACTCCAAAGCCACATGGATTACTACAGAGTGCCTTCTGCTCCGTCCCGACTGGTGTGACGTATGTGTGACGTGGGCGTGACGTCATCGATCAGTTTGGAGTGCTCGTCGCTTCGAAAAAAGGTAAATATTAATCCTTCGGTTTATTGATTTATTTTTTTTATGTACAGGGTGGTCCAAAAATTGCGAGTATCTAGTCTTGCGTGTTGCGGAGACGGCTCATACTCTCTCTCTTTCTCTCTTAGGTTATGGGGAAGCTTTTCTAAATACCATGCTGTGGAAATAAAGATAGGAAGAAAGAGGAGTTGGATTCTTTACTGAGTTTAAGGGAAAGTAACTCATCTCTCTGCTACCCATGAACGTATTACCCCCTCATATTACAGAATTAAAGCACCTAAAATACAAAATCCATTAAGTATGTATCCCTTGAGAGTTGAGAAGGTGTGTCAGGCTAACTTCATAAAATCTATCAATGTCAAATGCATTCTGTTACGTCTAATCTGTTCATTTCTTTGCTTTAAGTGACGCCCCTTTGTGACGCTGATACACTTTGCTATCCTCTATCTTTATATTCTTTACAGCTCATATTTTATAATGGCTTTAATAGAAAAATACAACTTTATGGAAATACTAGATAACCTATTATTTTCACAAGAGTTAAGGTTTATATTTGCCACATTCTTGTTTTTGGAAGGATACAGTATTGAAGACGATGAAGACGCGGATTTTTACAAGCTCTTCAGTCGTGGTTATCAAATCTGTACAGGTCTTACGGATTTTTAGAAGTGTGTGTGTGTGTGTGTGTGTGTGTGTGTGTGTGTGTGTGTGTGTGTGTGTGTGTGTGTGTGTGTGTGTGTGTGTGTGTGTGTGTGTGATGTTGCGTAGCTTGCAAGAACCGCTATGCAGTAGATATCAGTCAACCTTTATGGGATAGGGTATTCTAGGTTTACGATCTCATAGCTATTGGATAGATTCTGGCACCAAATAACACAACATAGTTTCAAAGTTTCATGAGGCCTTGGTGTCAGCTGATGAAAGTCGTGAATCAAGAGTTTAAACAGAGATATTCGAAGTCCTATCATCGTTCCCGTGTAATTTCACCTACTTTATCAAGCCACACTCTTTGAATTCATCAAACATACACAAGAGTCTGGGTCTTAGCAGTGGGTTGTGCAAGAGAGTGTTGTCTTGCCTTTCCATAAAATTCTTCACTTCCTCGTCGGGCATTTCATGGAAGTCTGTGGTATTTGTCTCCTCAGCGATGATTGTAGGGATTGACCAGATACTACGAGCAGCCCCGAAAGTGTGTTTGTGTCGGTACTCCTGCACCAACTCTTGTCGGGTGAAGGGCACGCTGAGATGACCGGCTTCTAGGACCTTGCTTAGAGCGTTGTAGTAAATATCCAAGAAGGTGTTGGTGTTGTTTCGTCGAACCGACCCCTCGAGGCTGGTGAAGAAGAAGCAGTTGAGGTCTGTGGCCAGAGATCTAACCCTCGTCAACTGGTGGTCCAACAGCATCACCTCCACCGGCTTGCCAGATTCATCGTACCTGTACAAAAAGTTCTCTCTGACATGGGGGTTGCCTACTGTCTGTCTGTCCATCTGTCTATTGTGAGATGCCTTAGATTCATAACGGGTGGCCACAAAATTAACGAATCACCTCCGTGTCACCCAGTCCTCTGCCAGCAGGGTGCACTCTTTCCTACTCGCACCGCCATTTCCCACATACCTCTCCACCCCACCCGTCCATCTCATACTCAGTCTCCCCCTTCCTCCCTCCACATCACTCATGCACACTGTCTTATTTAGTCTGTCATTCACTCTTCTCTCTACTAAGTCAAACCATCTCAAAGGATTTCCCCTAATGCTTTCTAGCACATGCACATCAACACCACAACACTCCTTCACTTCACATTTGTCAGTCAGTATCTCCTTGTAATTCCCCATTTTCCTTTCAGATAACTTATTTCTACTGCTCTCACTCGTGACTTGTGTCCTTCCAACAGGGTCCAAGCTTCACTTCCATACGTTAGAGTGGAATCACTTGGTGCTTACAAAGTTACAGATTTAATGCTTGTGGTACCAAATAGATATATTTATATCTATTTAGTGCCAAATATTGTTGACCACTTATGTTTTGGCACTATGGAAATTCAGACATAGCAATTTTTCCTACGTTCAGAAAGGCAATGTACACAATTCTGGATGATGTATATTAATGTCTGGTCACCTGGGGATCGACAAGAAAGAACATAATTTATGGCTGAGGCAGCAAAGCATTAAGCTCATTACTGATTAAAGCCAAAAAGTTTTGATGCTCGACTTTCTTAAATTACTTGTAGCACCAAAAATGGACATTGCAACAAAGGAAGCTGAATGTTTCAAAACTCAAGACCAGAGAATGGCACTCTTTAGAGAAAAACTCTCTAACCGAGAGGGATGTTGCTGGTTCACACATAACCATAGCAGAACACTGTGGATTTTTTTTTTAATAGAAAACACGCAATGCTTCAGTTCCTGCCAGTTTTAGAGGAATAACTTTTTAACTCACCTGAAGAGCATATTGTTGGTCCAGACATCACCATGGCACAGCACAGTGAAGGGGGAAGGGCCCTTGAGTTCGTCCTCCATTACGACGGCAAGTCGTGGCTTTAGGTCTTGAAGCCACCTGATGGCCGCTGAATATCCACCAACTGTCTCTAAAATTAGAATAATGCTGTCAATAGTTCCTCTCAGAAATTCTTTGCAGAATTCATGGCCATCTTCTGAGGCATTGAACCAGTTTGTGGTGAGGTGTGGGTACTGGTGGTGGAGGGGGTTGTGTGGTGTCCTGGCCTGCAGCAGGAGCGAGGCACCATGGAATCTTGCCACCTCCTGCATCACCAGGCTGGCATGGGCCACGTCTTGACTTTTGTGGCGGGGATACAACTTGAACCCTCGGCTTCGCAGGTCCTCCAGAAATAGAATCCGTCTACCTTCAGCGCTGGTGAAGAAACAGCGAGGCACCCGCAGGTCGGGCTGGCCTGCTGCCACTAGCTCACTGTTCAGTTTAGGAGCCAGTTGCTGGAAAAATTTTATTTCCACAACTGTAATAGCCTTAACTATGTCATTGAAACCACCCGAAGGATACTCGGTCGACATTTTAATAACATAAGAGGATGTCTGTTCCTTCCCATCGAGTGTGAAGATCACCTGGACGCTGGTGATAACACCGACATAATTGTCGCCTTTCTTTGTGAAGTCCGCCACAGACCAGGAGACCAGTTTGGCAGAACTGCCTTTGTCAGCCAGCAATGCTGCCCTCACCTGGTCTTCTGTTATGCCATGTAATTCCACCGCCTCTCCCTCTGGTTGTCCAGACACTGCGATGGAATATACTGTACACTACATTTACATTTATATATATTTTTTTAAATTAAAGATACCATCCTAACTCTTAATTTTGTGAATAACTTCCCTTTGTTCAGATTTTCAAGGCAAGATAAACCTTGCCCACTGACGTTTAGGCCTTGTCCTGTTATGTGATCACTTTCCCATCATAGACTGAATATCACTCATTTACTTCAACAGCAAATGCTCAAGTATTATTATACAGTTTTGATTGCAGTTGCTGTTAAACATTCCTCATCCAGAATTTATCAGACATCACACTTAATTTTCACTGTAATATAATTTGAACTTAAAAAAGTATTGGAAGTGTTTATGCAGAGCTGGAGTAAAAATATTGAATTTTATCACCGTCAATCTTGTCTGTTCCTGCCTGCCATCTCAACCTGATATTTCTAGGTCACAATGTCTGAAGAAATGTTAAGATTTTTATATACTCTGTGAAATGCTGATATGGGAGATAGTATTAATAATGATAATAATAATAATAATAATAATAATAATAATGATGATGATGATGGTGATTGTGACTTTCGATTATTCAGTTGTAGTATGAGGCAGGAGGCGTGCAGTGGTAGTAGTGGTGGTAGTGGTGATGATGGTCGTGTTGGTAATGGTGGTGATACTGGTGATGATTACTGTACCGTAGAGAGGAGAGTGGCAGATGATGATGATGATGATGATGATGATGATGATGATGACGACGATGATGATTTTAGATTACTTACTTGTGGTATATGAAGAGCGGTAGTGCTGACGATAGTAGTAGTGGTAGTAGTAGTAGTAGTAGTAGCAGTGGTTGTGGCAGTAGTGGTGGTGGTGGTAGTGGTGGTGGTGGTAGGAAGGGTAGTAGCAGACTGTACTAAACTACCAAACACTAGCTATGGGACCTTGAAGAACCCCATCACGCCAAGGACACACACACACACACACACACACACACACACACACACACACACACACACACACACACACACACACACACACACACACACACACAGTTACCACCTCACTATATACAGCTCGCATTATCTATTTCTGTATAAACACCAAACAGTATTAGAAAAACATTGTATAACCTGTACTTAATTTCGTAAACATTCCTGAACATGCTCCACCTAAGATTATTATTTTTATTTTCTTTTGTAATATTCTAAGCACGAGTTGCGGACACAGAATTAATGATGTGCCTTGTCGTTACCCCGGAGCTTTTTACATACCCTAACTGTATTGCGTAACCTGTGCGTGCGTGCGTGCGTGCGTACGTGTGTGTGTGTGTGTGTGTGTGTGTGTGTGTGTGTGTGTGTGTGTGTGTGTGTGTGTGTGTGTGTGTGTGTGTCCTTTTAGTAGTGAAGGATTAGTTATGACAATTTTTAACGTCCCCAATCCAAATAAGTGAATAAATAAATAAATAAACTCTTTTAAACTGGACACACTGCTCTGGAGATAAGATTAAAAATAAAAAAATCCTTGAATAAAGTGGATGGGTAAAAAAATCTATTATAATATGTATGTTAAAAAATAAATAAATAAAACTGTGGAGTCCTGCAGGGAGTACGTGGTGTTTATCAAGGAGTCTAATTGATTTTATGGAGATCGTGAAATGAGGGCGATTTGTGTATATATTTTTTCTCGCTGCCTCCAGACGATTTTATTCAGCTGGGGGGAGGCTTTTGGAGCTGGAGGGGTTAGATACAGCCTTCATGAACCCCCTGCCTGACAGAGGGGGTTTCCTTGAGCTGAATAAAATCGTCTGAAATTTGCTAGAACCCTCCCTCCAAAAAAGAAAGAACAAAACAAAAATGCATGGAGTGAGTAAGACCTGTACCCCAAGTGGCATTGCAGGCTTCTTTGCACCTGTCTCTTAGCTATTTATTTTTGCATATGACAACTTAACATTCTCTCTCTCTCTCTCTCTCTCTCTCTCTCTCTCTCTCTCCCCTCTCTCTCTCTCTCTCTAAGTCAAAGAAGAAGGAACCAAAGGCCAGGAGCTACTTATATCTTTTTAATATAGACATTTTTCGGATTAAGACAAGAGGATATGGAGAGGTAATATGCAGGATTAGTCGGTAAGAAAGAGGTGTTAAGAAATCTCCAAAGCCACACCTTGGAAAATGAACCCAAGGCTGAAGGACCTTTATGAATAAGGCTCAGATATTTGCGTAGGAGTCAGTAAATAAAGGGATTACGTAAGGAAAGTCAAGCTAGCAACAGAGTATATTTATCCTACGCCGAGACCCGAGTAACTTTTATATTAATACTAAATCGCTAAAGAAAAGAACGATACGGTACTCAAAAAGGAAAGAAAAACATTAAAAAAAGAGACAATTCACGCACTGCAATCTATTTCTCTGAGATGTTGATAGAGAAATGGATGACATGAAATATATATGAGTTTGTGTGTGGGGGGGGTAACGCTGCACCCTACGCCCTTGGGGGATGGGTACTTGTTGATGCCGTGCTAATGTATGGTAGGGGGAGTGTAGAGTAGGATAGTCTCCCCTGAAAACTCTTCCCGCGACTACTACTACTACTACTACTACAAAAAAATCATCACTCGACCAATCATGATTATACAGTTTTCTATCTGTCTATCTCTGTCTATCTCTCTCTCTCTCTCCTCTACCTATCTCTCTTAAGGGGCCTACATGAAAGTGCCTGGGACATTTTCATCTCTCCATTTCCTTGTAAGTATCAACATAGGCCTATTTGTAAATCACTCGTAACCAAGTGATTTATTTTAGAGAGGAGTATGTAAACTGGGGAGAGGGCAGCGAAATGGCAGGGGACAGGGCGACATGGAGGCGATTTGTTTGTGGCCACCCCTTACGGGATTAAGGGGTCTGGCTATAGATAGATAGATAGATATTTCTCTAATTAACACCATCATTATCAGTTCTGCAGCTCTCATTAGCATTTGTTATTTTCTTCGTTTTTATTGTCATTATTAATTCTTATTCGTGTTCTTATTTCTATTCTTATTCTTATTGTTGTTGTTGTTAGTATTATTTTTATGACTAGTATCAATTTTATTATTATTATAACTATTACTTAATTACCTCATCCCATTCTTAGCTGACAAAAAGGTCATGATGGTGATGATGATGATGATGATAATGAGGAAAAGGAAGGGAAAGAGGAAGAGGAAGAGGAAGTGGAAGGACAAAAGGCAAGGACAGAAGAGCAGGAAGTGGATAAGGAAGAGCAAAACGAGGAAGACCAAAGGAAGAGAAAGGAGAGGAGGAAAAGGAAAAAGAATTGGTAGAACAAAAGGGTAATGATAATAATAATAATGATAATAATAACAACAATAATAATAATAATAATAATGATAATAATAAGAAAAAGAAGAAGAAAGAAGAAAAAAAGAAATAATAATAATAATAATAATAATAATAATAATAACAATAATAATAATAATTAACCCTAATCCACCCCAGAAAGAGGAAGTATGGCCTTCGCCAGTGTTTTAGTTAGTTTCTCCTTGTTCTCATATGTGAATTTCCCTGTGGACCCCTGTAATTAATGTGTCCCTGTGACATGCAGTCATGCACTCGCACACATGCACACGTGCAGCCCGAGGCACCGAGCACCACGGCGGAGCAGCAGGTAGCAGGATGGGCCAGTCATCTGCTCAGTCATCCTGCTGTCAGTCACTGTCACATCATGCACACGTGCACATGCACACTTGCAGCCCAAGGCACCGAGCGCGGCGGCGGCGGCGACGACGAAGCGGCAGGTAACAGGAGCAGCCAGCCCTCTGCTCAATCATCCTGTTGCTTTGGTGCCTGTGACACATGCGCACATGCACCATGTGGGCGTGGCCGTGGTCAGGGACCACTCCTACTGAATTCAGAAAGAACATTGGGATTATAGAAGTACCGGTACTTTCCCTGTATTCATTCAGTTGAAACCAGAGAACTACAGGGAAGGGCACATTTGTCCTTCCTGGGGTGGATTGGGGTGGCCAGGGCACTGGGGTGGATTAGGGTTATAATAAAAATAATAATAATAATAATAATAACAATAATAATAATAATAATAATAACAATAATAATAGAAGAAGAAGCAGAAAAAAAAGTCAACATGTCTGGCTTCTTTAGTCACACACACACACACACACACACACACACACACACACACACACACACACACACACACACACACACACACACACACACACACAAAGGGCCTCTGTGTCTGATGGGATTTAACCCACATACCACAGTGATATAATTTTTTTCTTTGTGTGTGTGTGTGTGTGTGTGTGTGTGTGTGTGTGTGTGTGTGTGAGTTATTCTAGTTGCCTCCAGACGATTTTATTAAGCTTAGACAGGACATTATCGAACAAGAGGGGTTGGATATGCTCTCAGATACCCTCCCACAGACGATTTTTCACTCAGCCTGGCGAAGATTTATGCCTGCTAAGGGTATGCCAAATGCCTCCTGGTCCAAAGGCCTCCCCTCTGCTTAAGGAAATCGTCTGAAGATGGCGAGAATAAAATAAAATGTGGATAATTGAAGGGGTGGAAGAACTTGTCGCTTTTTTTCACTGATGATGATGATGGTGATGGTGGTGGTGATGATAGTGATGATGGTGATGATTGTAAGGATAATGATGGTGGTGGTGATGATAGTGATGCATATGATGGTTATAAGGATGATGATGGTGATGGTGGTGGTGATAATGGTGATGATAATGATGATGGCTGTAAGGATGGTGATGGTGGTGGTGATGATAGTGATGATGATGGTTGTAAGGATGATGATGATGATGGTGGTGTTGGTGATGAGAGTGTTGATGATGATGGTTGTAAGGATGGTGATGGTGATGGTGGTGGTGGTGATAGTGATGATGATGATGATGGGTATAAGGATGGTGATGGTGGTGGTGGTGATAGTGATGATGATGATGGGTATAAGGATGGTGATAGTGATGGTGGTGGTGATGACAGTGATGAATAAGACGGTGGTGAAGACGATGAAGATGATAATGGAAGCTGACTTATATGCTCGGCCTCAGAATGCACCCCACAAACAAAACAAAACAAACCAAACAAACCAAATCCAAACACCCGGCACGCTATGATGAAGCAACATAGACAATAAATCAGTCACTACATTCTCGTTGGTTTAGGATGCTTCTTAAAACCTCTTCCTTAGCGACTTATTCTGTACATGACACCTTATTATCCTCTCGTGTTTTTTTGGTGTTAAATATGTCGTTAAGATTAAATGAGGAACTGGGGAATATTAAAGTATACTGAGCAAAACAAATCGCTTACGTACAGGTCTTAAGAAGCTTCCTCCGTCAAAAAGGCTTAGAGTAAATGCGTGATGATACAGTGGACAAAAAAGTTTCATTACTCAGAGGCTGGATAGGCTGGATTGATGTCTCTTAGTTCTTGATAGTGATGATTGCTGATGATGGTGGTGGTGATGATGATGACGGTAATGTTAGCCTAATGGTTGGAGTAATGGTAATGGTAATAGTTGTGTTAATGGTAATAGTAGTAGTAGTGATGGTAGTGATGGTTGTGATGATGATGATGATGATGATGATGATGATGATAACGTTGGTGATTAATCTGGAGTATGGATTATTTTTTTTTTATTTAATTCGTGTTCCTTACTATGTTTGTCTATAAAAATAAAAAAACGAAAATGATGATGATGGTGGTGGTGGTGATGATGGTGATGGAGATGAAGTCGATGATGGTGGTGGTGATGGTGATGCTGGTGGTGATGAAGACGATGACGCAAGACGATGCTGATGCTGATGACAAATATGAAGATGGTGATGATAATAGGGAAGACTACGATGAAAAGGATGATGATGATGATGATGATGATGATGATAATGATGATGGCAAAGACGAAAACAAAGACAAAGACAACCAAGCGAATCAAATAACACCAAGCAACACATCACAACCCACAACAACAACAACCATAAACCAACGCACGCCATCACAACGCGCGAAATACGACACTATAGGACGGCGAGATGGGAATTACCGAAGCATTTTATTGTTATTAAGATTCATTATTTGCTATTCTGTACAAGCCACGTGGTCTCCTTCCTCATCTCATAACCTGTCTTTACTTCGTACAATCCTGCTTTCTGTCTGTCTGTGTATCTGTCTGTTTCTCCATCTCTCTCTCTGTCTCTATTTGTTTGATTCTGCCTCTCCGTCTTTGTGTCTCCTGTCTGAGTCCCTGTCTCTGTCTAATTCTCTCTATCTTTACTGTTTCTGTCTGTCAGTCTGTCTGTCTGTCTCTCTCTCTCCCCCTCTCTTCTCTAGTGCTAGGTAGGTAGGAAGAATGTAAAAAGCGGTGAAAGCGATGTAAGAGTGAGATTGTGAAGGCTAGAGGTGACGGGGAAGGTCAAGCCAAAAATAATCGATGGAAATAGTACTTACATGAGAGAGAATAAGCGAGGAATGGAAGCTGAGGAAGCAAATTAACTGACAATGGAAGGAAATGGACGATTGAAGCATTTATGGAGACGAAAAATGAATATAGAGACGAAAATTAACGTACGTTGTTTCAGAAAGTTTCGCCCTGTGTTCCAGAATGCATGGTACTGTACATTGTATTTTTTTTCTACCCTGAGGAGCCACTTGCCAAATGCTGACCTTGAGAACGGCAACAATAAACCTGGTGATTCCGGTCTCTCTCTCTCTCTCTCTCTCTCTCTCTCTCTCTCTCTCTCTCTCTCACACACACACACACACACAAGGTTCGTGTGCTCAACATACAAATTCACTAAGTGTATACTGGTTTCATATTCATAAGCTAACATGCTGAGTGACACGTGTGTGTGTGTGTGTGTGTGTGTGTGTGTGTGTACTCTAGTGTCAGTCTCTTGTGGCAGCTCATTATTCAATATGGAGAGCTTTAGGCCAAGTTAAAGTGAATAGAATATAGTAACCAAGGAGACATTTTCCCAACTTATAACTAATTGTCGAATGCATAAAGAAACAAAAAAATATAGCAGCTTTCCACATTTGTGTCATCGGCAAGCTCGGATTGCGCAATTTTCCGGTATGCTTCGTCACAATGGATAAGTGTGGCGGTACAAGGACAGTGATTTATGGTATTGCGTTTTAGTGTTTGTATTTGAAAGCAATTGTGAATACCCTTCTTGATATCCACATTTTTTATCCCAGTAAATTTAGCATTCAAAGTTAGCACAAATGTGGCATCCAACAAATATGGATTCCACAGTTTGTATAAGCATATCAGCTGGAGTGGAGAGCGACTCAAGGTCTCCACAAATTTGTTTATGCATACGACCATAAGACTCATCCAATCTCATGCAACAACGACCCAGTACTGAAGTTGTGTTAGTGGTCTAGTTCCATCCGGTAAAAACAAGCAGACTCTAGTTTCCTCTGCAAGTCTGTAAGTTAAAGGTGACTGCAATGTGTGGGTCTGGAGTGGGGAAGGGGAGGGGATGAGGCTGGAAGCACCCCTGTCCCTATGACCTCATGAGTGTTAAAATTTTAGTACAACTAAGTATTCGAGATAGAGCGATATGGCAATGTTAGGCCTGGATAGAATCAAAGGAGTATAGCCAAGATTAACCAAGCAGGGGGTCATCGGGCTGAAGGGGTTGGCTAGACGATAATCCCTCGCTCCATCAACTCGTCAAAGCTGTCTGTAAATCGATCTTTCAGGATGGGACTGTGAAGAATCTTTTTTGTCAGAATCTCCTTCTTCTTCTTCATCATTTCCTGAAACTTCTCGTTGGGCAACTCGTAGTAGTTCACCGTATCATTATCCTCTGCTAAGATCAAAGGCACGACCATCAGGGCAAAGGCCATTCCGCAGGGGATCTGTTTCATGTACTCCTGGTGCAGCTGTTCCAGAGTGAAGGGTATGTTGAGGTCACCACTCTCAAGGACTGTGGTGAGGGCGTTGTAGTAGGTGTCCAGGAAGGCGTCGGTGTTTTGGTGCCGGACTGAACCCTCAAGACTGGTCAGGAGGAAGTAGGTGAGGTCGTTGCCAAGGGAATCCAACCCAGACCCCTGATGGTCCACTAACATCACCTCTACTGGCTCGCCGGACTCATTGTACCTGCACCACAAAGGATTCTGCTCAGTGATATATCAAAATCTGCTAAGTGGTACCAAGGTAGATTCTGCCTATTGATGTGACAGACCTTGTTTAACAGTATGTCCGATTCCGTATAGTGATAGGGTAGAATCTGTTAATTGGCATGCCAGACTCTGCTTTGTGAAGTGTTGGGTTTCGTTCTGTAATATGTCCGACCCTGCTTAGTGATATGCTAGAATCTGTTTAGAGATTCTTTCTCTGTCAAAAAGTTGCACTATTTAGAAAGTTTGGTTTCTTTTTGGATAGACCTCGTATCTTACGTTTTCAGTGAAAAAATGGTAACAGGCAATTACTTGCTTCGATGATGAACAGTTATGCTTAATCTTTGCAAACAGCATTTGAATGTGATTATGAAAAAAAAAAAGGATAACACTGTGCATTATTTCATATGAAGTATCGATGAATTTGCTTAGAAGGGGTGCTGAAATAATTTCCTACAGAGGGTTGTAAACAAAACTGACAAGGTAGCAACGTAGATTTATGTACAGAGAGGAAGGATCTAGAATGTTGCTAGGTTCACAGTCCTCCAAAAGATCACACAAAAGTCCTATACTCTATTGCTAATCTGTGGATAAAATATGTAGGATGTTGCTATTTCTTATACTGATAGCAATCAATATAACAACTCTGACTCAGATATTTCCTTTTATATTACAAGTCTGACAAATAATTCAAGTAGATATAGAAACAATTAATATCAAACCTGAAGAGAGAGTTGTTTATCCAGGTATCGCCATGGACGATCACAGTGAAGGGTGAAGGATGCTCAAAATCGTGATCAGCTAAAGCATCAAGTTGAGTCTTTAGATAGTGAAGCCACTTGATGGCTGCTGAATACCCTCCAACTAGCTCTAAAGTTTCAATTGCATTGTCAACATTTCCTATGATCAAATCTTTGTAGAGTTTGAAAGCATCTTCTGTGACACTGTGCCACTGGATGGCAAGGTATGGGTATTTTTGGTGCAGGGGGATGTTTGGTGTTCTGGCCTGCAGCAAGAGAGAGGCGGAATGAAGTCTTGCCAGCTCCTGCAAGACCAGCTTGGTGTGGGCCACATCCAGACCCTTATGACGAGAGTGCATCTTGAACCCTCGTCCTCGCAGGTCCTCCATAAATATTAAAGAATGGCCGCCCTCAGAGCAGGTGTAGTAGCATCCAGGCACCCGCAGGCTGGGCTGCCCTGCTGCCTTCAGCTCACAGTTTAGGGCAGGAACCAGGTCCTCGTAAAACTTCATTTCTGACATTTTAAAACAATTATTTATGTCATGGAAACCTTTTGAATCATGACTAATTGAGATCTTGACGACATAACAGGTCTTGTGGTCAATACCCTGCAGTTTGAAGTTAACATCGACGCTTGTTACAACACTGATGTAATTGTCACCCTTATTAGTGAAATCCACAACAGACCAAGACGTCAACTGGGCTTCGTTGCCTTTGTCGGCCATTAATGTTGATCTTACATGGGAGTCTGTTATGTTGCATGGCAAGTCTGTCTTATCATCAGATATCTCGGACACTGGAATAAAAGGAAAAATTATTGATTTAGCATCTAATTTTAAGTGCATGATACACATTCAGAGTATCTGCTGATCTGTCTATCTAGTAAAAGTTATGGAGTTTCTTTACCTGAAATCAAGCCATAGCTGCACATTTTGAGCTCTGTAGTCACTGCCTCCATCCCTGTTTGAAAGTGGTGGATGCACTGGCATTAAGTCGTATTGTAGTGAACAGATCCACTATGTCAGGGACCAGGACTAGACTACTTAGTTCAGAAATTTTAATGAGCCGCATGCTAAACGGTATGGGCAGCTTCTTAACACCTCTTCGTAAGCTATTTATCTTGTGATTTATTTTTATTTGCAGCTTATTCTGAATATTACACCATAGCATATTTTAAGTTACTGTGAGCGAGCAAGCATAGCAATGCGAAATTTATGTTCAGATGAGAAATGAGCTGCCCAACATGACCCGGCCAGGCCCAACACGACACGGCCCTACCACCTTGTATTTCAGAGGCTAGTAATTTTTCCTACTGTATGAGATAGAGAAGAGATTCTTTTAGCAGGTAGTAGATACATTCAGTAAATTTTGTTTTTAGCTGTATATCTACCCATGAAACCAAAGAAACCCCTTGGAATTCCAGCTTAACAAGGGCATATACCGAGGGCTTCATCTGACATGCTCCACCGTGAAATCGAATTAAAAAAAAATTCCTGTTGTAACATTACTGCATGTTTTCTTGCACGAATTCTAACGATTAAATATCGGATATTACGCTCATAATTTTATATGGAAGTTTTTTCAATGTTTTGGGGGTTAAATCAGCAAGGGTAATCGCCTCATTTCTGGGTATCATTCGATCAATAGCCAAGTAATTACCGACGCAGTTCGTAGACATGGCAAGTCAAGAGCAGAGAAGTGAACATTGCACGTGTGATAAATGCTACGGCGCCTCGCTCTATGCACATCCGGAGAGAAAAGGTGAGAGAGGGTAAACGTGAGAAAGTACATATTTTAGCTCAGTTATTCTTCTGTTATTGTTCAGCTACCTCACCAGAAATGTTGAAAGTTTACACCAAGATGAAATTATGATGATTGGCGTACGTACAAACACTCGCTTTCTCGTCACTCGCTCACAAAGCGCACTTTACTGGTACATATCTCTTTAATGTCGACCATATTTGTGTAGGAGGCTACGTAGCACCTATTCCTAAGCGATTTATTTTGTGCATCACACCCTAACATCCTTTTGACTTATATATACCAATCTAACATCAACCAAGATTGTATTATTAAACACGAGGACATCGAGACGTAACGAATGGAATAAATTGCAGGTGACAACACGTCAAGGAATCTCCAGAGCCACATATAAAACACCCCACTGTATCGAGGCTGAACGTGATTAATTCCGGACCAGCCCTCTGACCTCCCGCCGGCAAGCAGGGAAAGCAGAATAAAATGCCGTGTAAATGAGATGCCTGATAGGTTCATTGTCTGTCTTTGTAATTCACCGGGTCGGTCAGGATCACTTGATGGTCGTGATCGTCAGCTTTTTACCCTCTCGGAAGGGAGCTGAGAGCTCATATAGTCCGATCTAAGGGCAAGGCTGTGACCTTCACACACGCACACACCCGTCCCCTTGCTCAAGGGGGACAGTAACCACCCACTTCGTCAGTGAAACTTTTCGCAACCTGAGCGAGGTGCGAACTCCCGTCCACCAGTTGGCAAGCGAGAACGTAACCACTGCGCCAGCGAGCGGTGTGTGTGTGTGTGTGTGTGTGTGTGTGTGTGTGTGTGTGTGTGTGTGTGTGTGTGTGTAACGTATGTGCGTTATTTGCATCAGTGTCACAGTCTCTCTCTTTCTCTTTCTCTGTCTCTGTCTCCTCTTCTCAACGCAACCAGTCGTTATAGAGTGGAGTCAGACTGGGCTCCAGCGACCAGTGGTGTTCCTCAGGGATCGGTGTTGGCACCAGTCCTATTCATTATGTATATTAACGATATCGATGTTGGCCTAAACAACTTCGTTTCTAAATTTGCGAACGATTCAATAATCGGCAACACTATATTAACAGAATGTGACAGAATTAACTTTCAAAATGACCTTAACAAAACTGTCAGCTGGTCAGAAAAATGGCAAATGCCCTTCAATGTAAGTAAATGTCAGGTACCCTACTGCAGTGTGGGAAGAAAAACAAAAGGTATGATTACAAAACGAACGACTAAATCATCAGCAAGTCCTCACTAATTTCAGACGACCTAAAATGTTCGAATCAGTGTATCGCTGCCGCCAATAAAGCCAACAGGGCCCAAGGTTTCATCAAAAGGCATTTTACATATAAAAACAGAGATATTGTAATCTCCCTGTACAAAAGCATAGTCAGGCCACACTTAGAGTCTGTAGTGCAAGTTTGGGCGCCTCACCTAGTCAAAGATATAGAAATACTCGAAGCGGTCAAGCGTAAGGCTACCAAATTAATCCTGTCCGTGAGGAATAAACCATATCTCCAGAGGCTCAGGAAATTAAACTTATTCTCTCTTAGAAAACGGAGACTCAGGGGACAGCTAACTGAATGTTTTAAGATTCTGAAAGGCATCAGTAATATTGATTCAACCAAGCTATTCACAGTTATTTATGAGACTATAACTCGAGGAAATGATATGAAGTTGCAGGCAGGGAGGGCTAATCTTGATACAACCAAAAACTTCTTTACTTACTTTGTTTTAAGTGAATGGAATAAACTTCCTGGGAACATGATTGAGAGTAGTACCATACATATCTTTATAAAGAGACTGGACATGTACCTCGACGCGACTGGTATCGTTTAGTTATATAGGATAGAGCAACTATTGCATATTGGCGTCTACATTCATTTATTTATTAAACACAATACACCTAAATTAGTAAACATAGACAGTATTTTAGGGCAAATATAATAGATAAACATTCTATTCATCTATTTTGATATATAAAAAAATCATTAAAAGAAAGTTCATGCATAGAGCAAGTATGTGGCTGTATGCCCAAATTCTCCATTTCCATATTATTCTACTTTCTGCCGATCCTATAAAATTCCTTCAGGCTTTTCAGTCCCGCAAGGTATTACATCCTTTGTTGTTTCCTGTACGGCAAATGCCGGAGGGTCTGGAGGGTGGGGGAGAGAGCCTTCTGCTGTGCTATTCATTTCTCCTGTTCCTATAATTACTGTATAGCACTGTAGTAGTATTAAGGCCGGACCACCGCGTAGGGACCGTAAGGTCTGTGTGGTCTGTGTATCTGTGTATCTCTATGTAACTCTCCTACTCACTGGTGGACTAGGAGCTGACGTGGAAGTAGCGTCTGCACGGAGGATCCAACAGGCACTGAACACAGCTGACCCAACTAACTTGTTAAACATCCCCCTACCTGTACATAATGTATCCCGCCCCCTTCAGTCTCCCACCCCCAGTCATCTATACCCTTCCTCTTCCTCATCCACTTTCCCCATCGCTCTCTCTCTCTCTCTCTCTCTCTCTCTCTCTCTCCTCTCGACTGTTGCATGGTTATGGTCCTTACCCCACATAGGGACAATGAAGTGTGACATCATCATCATCATTTTATTTTACTTATTTTTTACACATGACATATTAATAACCTCTTTTCTTCCAAGTCATACAATTCTGGCCTAAATTTTAACACCCAAGGCAAATACTGTGCTGGTACACCGTGGATGTTATCAAATTTACTGTGCTTGAGTTGTGCCGTCATGGGTATTGGCATTCACTCACTCTCTTTATTTTTTCTCACCTTTCGACATGTCTTTTATATGTAGGCCTGTCATTTTATCTCACCACGCCTCCAATCTTTTTTTTGCCGGGTTAGTAATTAGGACCTAGTATAATGGAATATATATTTTTTCTCTCTCTCCCTACAAATTGCAATAGCAGACAGTGATTACAATGCAAGAAAAAGTGCTCCACCACAACTCAAAGTCACTCAAGCCGTAACCGCTTAACCCCTGTGTTGTTTACCTTATTCGTGCCATATCCAGACGATGTTATTCAAAGTCGGAAAGGCTTCTCGTTTGGGGAGGGGTTGATGAAGCCTATGTTCAATCCCCCATTTCAAAAAATCTCTCCAAAGCTAAATAAAATCGTCTGAAAGTAGGGAGAATAAAACAGAGTGTCTGTCTAGGGCTGAAGGGGTTAACTTTGGATGACACCTCGCTCCATCAGCTCATCAAAAGTCTCAATAAATCGGCCTTTTAAGACAG
>NC_137056.1:2328253-2410753 GCF_032717465.1 Coenobita brevimanus
TCTCTCTCTCTCTCTCTCTCTCTCTCTTGAATGTTGTTTGGTTATGGTCCCTACCCCACATAGAGACAATGAAGTGTGACATCATCATCATCATCATCATTTTATTTTACTTATTTTTTACACATGACATATTAACTGTCTCTTTTCTACCATTTTTTTTATTAGCAGGACGGAAGAAGGAAAAGCAAATGAATGAAAAAAATAATCCATACACCAGATTACTGGTGTCCTCCATTCATAAAATATCTGTAACAGTTGGACTTGAACAGCTGTAGGTTGAAGTCTGGAGGGAAACAACTCTGAGGGAGCGAGTTCCAGAGAGATGAAATTCGGTGAATAAAGGAATTCTGATAGGCAGAAGTTCTGCAATATGGCTGGTTGACATTCCAGTCATGAGCGCTACCAGATGCCTGTGTGGCAGGAGGAAAGGAATTGAGAGGTGGCACAGTGGATGCAACTTCGTCTGAGCATTTGCCATAAAAATATTTGTAAAATAATGCAAGGGAGGCAACATTCCTTTTTATTTGTAGGGGAGGTAGTTTATTTATAATAGCAGGGTTATCAATAATTCCAACAGCTTTGTTCTGAATTTTGTCTAGTTGTTTTAATGCAACCTCTCCACATCCATTCCACAAGGGTGAGCAGTATTCATGCTGAAAGCGCACATGACTCATAAATTATAGCTAACTGCTTATCAGTGAAGAAGTTATGGACTCTGTACAATTATCCAAGAATCTTTGAGGCAGTTTTAGCAAATGATCTGACGTGAGAGGTCCAGCTGAGGGGATTGTTAAGTGAGATGCCAAGAATTTCAATACTTTTGGAGATGGGAAGATTAATAGCATTGAGGGTAATATACGAATCTGGCAATATCTGTCTATTAGTAAATTGTATATATTTGGTTTTACTAGCATTATATGAGACAAGGTTGTTTTGTCCCTATTCATTGATCATAGATAAGTCTTGATTTATGGAGATGGCTGTACTGAGTTGAAAGTTGGAGATATTAGATTTTGTAAATGGGTGTCTGTGTGTGAATGAACTATGAAGTGTTGAGTCATCTGCATATGAATGGATGGGATTGTGGATGACAGATAAGAGATCATTAATATGAACCAGGAACTGGGTTGGTGCCAGAACTGATCCCTGTAGCATGCCAGCATTAACTGAGTGGGAACTGGAATATACATCATCTACTTTTACTCTTATTTTTCTGTCGCTGAGATACGAGGAAAGTAGAGGAACAAAAGACGTTAGTCCATTGCAAAGGAGTTTGGACAACAGGGAACGGTGCCATACTCTGTTGAAAGCTTAAGAAATTTCAAGGGCTACTCATGAGTTTCTCCATGTAGGTCGATTGATTGATGGATGATATGAGTCAGGAGACTGAGTATGTCAGTGGTGGATCTTTCGTGGCAAAAACCATGTTGTCTATCACTAGTTAAGTTGTTGGACTCAAGATGTTTAACTATGTGCTTATTAATTAAAATTTCAAATACTTTACCAAGAAAACATGTGACAGCTATTGGTCTGTAATCAGAGTGGTCAGAGGAACTTCCTTTCTTTGGAATTGGGTGGATATTGGCTTCTTTCCATGAATTAGGGGATGAAGAAGTACGTATGCATAGTCTGAATAACTGAGCTAGAACAAAGGCAAGTTCAGGGGAACACTTTTTCAAAACAGTTGGAGGAACTCCATCTGGGCCTGGAGCTTTGTTGGTAGGTAAATTGTCTAAGATGGATTTTACGTATCTTGTTTGTATTTTAAGTGGAACAATTTCGGGAGAGTCAAGTTCCAGCACTGGGACGTTCTGGCTGACTTCCTCCATGGTAGAATTTCTGGCAAATGTACTGGCAAAAATATCTGGTTTCCCACATGGGTCATTTGTAATGTTGCCATCTGAAGATTTTAGTGGGGGAATGGAAGATGTCTTGTTAAAGTTATTATTGAAAGAACTGGGAGTTGACCAGAATATTCTATTGTCATTAAGGTTGCTAAGTAGTTTTGATGTTTGATTTTGAAGAAAGTTTGATTTAGCAAGATTTATTATAGCTTTTGCATGGTTTCTAGCAAGTTTAAATTGAGAGAATGATTCAGATGTTTTTGATTTTAAGTAAGAGTGATATGCTAATGACTTTTAGGCTGTTGCTCTGGCACAGTTGCTATCAAACCATTTTGGAGAGTTTGATATTTTAGTGAACTGTTGACTTGGTATGAATAAATCCATACCAGCTAGTATTAAATTGCAATTGTGGGACTGGGTAGAATTGGCATCCTTAGAGAAGAAAGACTGCCACAGAATGTCAGCAAGATAATTTCTAAATCCATACCTGTCTGCCCTATCAAAGTGCGGTTGGGTCACCCCAACAGGTTCAGAACAGGAAAGTTGGGGGGGCTAACTAATGAGGCTTTGATGAGATTGTGGTCAGAGGATCCAAGTGGTGACAGCACCTCTGTCCTGTATTGATCTGAATTATTTGTCAGGAATAGGTCCAAGAGATGGGCATTATGGTCAGGATTATCTGGTATTCTGGTTGTTTACTTTACCAGGTGCGTGAGATTAAACGATTCTGCAAATAGCTCGCAGTCTAGACCAGCATCGTCAGTCCTGGCAGAATGCAATAACCATTCAACATTATGTACAGTACATTAAAATCACCCAAAATGGTAATTTCGGTGTTAAGGGCAAGGTTAAGGTTACTCAACTGTGTGGATATGAAGTCAAATACACTGGGTTCTGAAGAAGCATTGGGGGTGCAATAGACTACACAGATATATTTGGTAATATTTAGACAATTTAGTTTACACAATGAGTAATCAAAACTTGATGAAGTGATGTTTAAAATAGTGTCAACTGCATATTGAGATTTGATATAACAACAGGTGCAGCCCTTGTTACGGAAGTTTGTGAGGAGATGGAAACCAGGAAAACAAAATCGGGATATTTTGGTAGAGGGTGAGATTTGTGGTTCTGTGAGAAATAGAGCCAGAGGAGATAAGGGGTGTAGGAAAAAATGAACTGAATTTAGATTGGTGGTAAGACCATGGATATTGGTGAAGAATAGGGCAGCACTTTCACTTCTCCACTGACGAGCATGACTAGAAATTGCAACAGTCGCTGCCGGCACAGTCGCTTGATGGCGACCGGGAGGACCCTGTGCCGCCATCCCTACCCTGCCGGTGGTGGCAATCCGGGGTACCATCTTGTTTGATACCGTAGTAATAATGCAGTGGCCACTGATAAAGGAAGTGGGAATAGAAGGTGTGATATTTGTATGTAGTGTGGTGTAGACATTTGAAGGTAGAGGTATTAAGAGAGTATGCTGGCCTACTGTCTATGTAAATGAAAGCACTGAAAACGTTCAGCAAAGGGAGATGGTCAGGATCAAGCTCTGAGGGCTGGTGAAACGGGAGCTCCAGCTCATCCTATCACCTGCTTGCCATCCACCTTGGGAGCACTCCCTGTTCGACTGGTGCCACAGACTATCACAAAATTCTAGTTATACAGTTCAGGTCAAAATTTAAACATTCAAGGCATATACTGTGCTGGTAGAGTGTATGTTATCAAATGTTATTTATACTGTGCTTGAGTTGTGCCATCGTGTGTCTTGGCATTCACTCACTCTATTTTGTCCCACTTTCGACATGTCTTATATGTTTCGTTATCTCACCACCCCTCCAATATTTTTTCTCAGGTTAATAATTATGACTTCCAATATAATGAGAATCAGAACTCTCTCTCTCTCTCTCTCTCTCTCTCTCTCTCTCTCTCTCTCTCTCTCTCTCTCTCTTCAAAATCCAATAGCAGACAATGATTACAGTGCAAGAAAAAGTGCTCCACCACACCTTAGGGTAATTTAAGATGCAGCCACTTAGCCCCATCAATCCAGTGCCGAGTTATTTACCTTATTCTTGACACATCCAGACGATTTTATTCAGAGGAAGAAAAGCTTATCGTATGGGGAGGGGTTGATGAAGCCTATACTCAACCCCCCATTTCGAAAAG
Source organism: Coenobita brevimanus (assembly GCF_032717465.1). NCBI lineage: Eukaryota > Metazoa > Arthropoda > Malacostraca > Decapoda > Coenobitidae > Coenobita > Coenobita brevimanus. The sequence continues at coordinate 2,332,261 of NC_137056.1, forward strand.
TCTCACCAGAGCTGAATAAAATCGTCTGAAAGTGGGGAGAATAAAATAGAATGTATGTCTAGGGCTGAAGGGGTTAACTTGGGATGACACCTCGCTCCATCAGCTCATCAAAAGTCTCAATAAATCGGCCTTTTAAGACAGGACTGTGAATGAGCTTCTTCGTTAACGTCTCCTTCTGCGACTTCATAAATTCTTCCATCTTCTCGTCAGACACCTCTTGGAGGTTCGGCGACTCATTTCCGTCTGTTAGTATCAAAGGCACGACCACCATGGAGAATACAGAGCCGTAAATGACCTTGTCTTGGTACTCCTGGTTCAGCTGTTCCAGGGTGAAGGATACGTTGAGGTTGCCAGCCGTTAGGACCTTGGCCAGAGTGCTGTGGTAGGTGTCCAGGAAGGCGTCTGTGTTCTGGCGTCGGACTGAACCATCGAGGCTGGTGAAGAAGTGGTAGCTCAAGTCGTCAGCGATGGAGGACAGTCTGGACACCTGATGGTCCACGATCATCACTTCAACTGGCTCATTGGACTCGCCATACCTGCACCACAAGAGGCTGTGCTTAGCAATATGTTAGACTCTGCTCAGTGATATGTTAGACCATACTTGACAATATGTCAGACTGTACTTAGAGATATGTTAAACTCTGCTTAGCAATATGTTAAACTCTGCTTTGCAATATGTTAGACCGTACTTGCAATATGTTAGAGTCTGCCTTACGATCACATATTCTGAATGTAAAATGTAATGTGGATTCCCATTCTCCTTCGAACTGTAGAGGTTCAGTGTGAGACTTACCAAATTTACTCAGAATTAATGAATTTAAGAGAGAATCTGATGACAGAAAGATGGATCAACAGACCGGCAAGAGACATTTTAATGTAATTCTTGGGTGGCAGACTGGTGAGTGATACCTGCATACCAGGATTCAGTTAATTCATCAAGTTGTTTGGGGGTTTGATGACAGACAGGTGATGGACAAACTGACAAATGACAACTCAAATCTAGTTCATGTCTGACACTAAGGTTGGTCAGCTGTATCTACATGCCCAGTTTCATTGTAATTTATCAAGCTGCTTAAGGCAAGTTTGATAACAGATCGACAGACAGATGGAAAGACTGAAAACAAACAATTCAGATCTAATTTAAAGCCGAAACTTAAACAGGTCTGTTCTTTCTGCATGTGAGGTTTCATTAACCCGTCACGTCCCGAGGTTTTCCGCACCTCCGACATCCCCCAGTCCCGAGGTATTTTCGATTTTTTTTTTTTTTTGGCTAAAACCTTCGCTTTTGGTGAGAAATATCGAAAATTCATAGAGAAATCGCTCACCTGAGGTTTAAAATACCCAATACAGGTAGGAGTTCCTCCTTACCTGACTGGGTTTTCTAACATGCTGGCAACAAAGAAAACGAGTTCTATGGGAGGGTAACTATTTTATCCACTCGTAAACGGTATTTATTTATTTACTTGGTACGAATGTATATGTAGTATGAGAGTATATTGGTTTTCAAGCAGTAATAAAGGCATTTTAAGCATTGTTTCACTCACTAACTAATCACCATACCTGACCTTTTTTTGCCACATTACCTGATCATTATTTCTGGCTGTTTCTTCTTCTAATGCTATGTAAACATTGTCCTCCACATCGTCATCGATTGGGGAATCACTCTGGCCCTGAATATCTTTACTAGCCAGGTCACTGGTAACAGGTCCTTTGCCAAGACAATGGTGTGAGGGGGGGAGGGGGGAGGTTATGCGGTGTAAGGCATTGTCCCTGCTTGGCATCTTGTAGAGGAATAGAGGAAGGTGTCCCGTGTATACATACGAAAATCACGTGCGAAAATTGAAAATTGTGCAAATTAGGGACCTTGCAATTGCACGACGTACTGGTACGTAGCCGGGACTGGCAAATGCAAATCGTTGCAACGTACCCATACGTCAACGGGACGGGGCGGGTTAAGATCTTTCAAGTTATTTAGAAGTTGGATGGCAGCCATATGATAGAGAAACGAAGAACAGACTTTTTGGGTCTAATTCATGCTTAAAACCACATTGGCAAATTCCGTGTGCATTCTATGTTTCATTGAGATTGATAGAGTTGTTTAGAAGTTTGATGACAGACAGACAGGTACTGAATTTCCAAATACAATATGCGAGTGCAGTCGTGTGAAAATCATATAGGGTAATTGTATTTCATATGAAGTACTGATAAATCTGCCTTGTTGAGGCACTTGAAAAACCATGAGAAAATTTTTAAAATCTGTAGAAAACTGCTGTTAATGAAACCTTTTTAATATCACTATTTTTCATCCTGCCAGCCACCAAAATTTGGTGAGTGATCATAACTCGTACTTGAATGTTACCTTTCATGTTATAAACCTGAATAATAATAAAAGCAGAGATGGTAATAACAGCTACCAAACCTGAAGAGGAAGTTGTTGGTCCAGACATCACCATGGCAGAGTGCAGTGAATGGTGAGGGATGCTCATAGCCATGATCCACTAAGCCAGCAACTACAGTTCTGATATTTAAGCCATTTGATGGCTGCCAAGTACCCACCAACTTGTTCTAAGGCCATGATAGCATTGTCAATAGCCCCTCCGAACAATCCTATGGAGAAGTTCAAAGCATCTTGCGTGACTTTAGACCACTGGATGGCAAGGTGTGGGTACTTTTGGTGGAGGGGGATGTTTGGTGTCCTAGCCTGTAGCAGAAGTGAGGCAGAATGAAGTCTTGCCAGCTCCTGCAGGACCAGGGTTGTGTGGGCCACGTCCAGACTCTTTTGACGGGGGTGTGTCTTGAACCCTTGGCATCGCAGGTTCTCCATAAATATTAGAGTATGGCCGCCCTCAGAGCAGGTGTAGAAGCAGCGGGGCACCCGCAGGCTGGGCTGACCTGCTTTCTTCAGCTCAAGGTTCAGCACAGGAACCAGTTCATCATAAAACTTTACTTCTGCCAAATTGAAATGGTTCATTATGTCATGGAAACCTTTTGAATCATGTTTGGTTGATATCTTGACGACATAAGAGGTCTTGTGGTCATTACCCTGCAGTTTGAAGTTAACATCGACGCTTGTTACAACACAGATGTAATTGTCACCCTTGTCAGTGAAATCCGCAACAGTCCAAGACGTCAGCTGGGCTTCGTTGCCTTTGTCAACCATCAATGCTGATCTTACATGGGCGTATGTTATGTTGCATGGCAATTTTGTCTTGTCTTCAGATATCTCGGACACTGCAATAAGAGAATAAATAAATAATTTAGCATATAATTCTTTTACTGCATGACATATCTAATCTATCTGTAATCAAGTACTGAGCGTTTCATAAACGTACGAGGATGCAGGGATAGAAGTGTGCCTGAAACTATTAGAACAGTAAAACGATAGGTAATCCCATCCCTACACAGTTTTAATAACATAGTATGTGTACTGCATGGTTGGTTAATAGTTACAGGATTTTCATGACACTTTTTGCGTGCACTTGTTTTACATCATAATGGCGCGAATTAGAGTGAAACAAAACAAAAACAAAAACAAAAAAATGTGGGATGGAATTACCTGCTGTTTTACTGCCCTAACCTTGCTCTGATAGTTTTGCACGTATTGCCATCCCTATATCTTCACACATTTTATTTTTTCTTCATATTTTTTTACTGATTTTTCTTTAAAGCTTCCGAAGGTTTTGTAAATTATTCAACTTGAGACCACCGTAGTGCGAAGGGATCAGTGAAGGCTCCGAATACTCTATTCTCGTTCAAAAAAATCTCTTACGAGTTGAACAAAATAATCTGGAGATATAACAAGAGCGAGCACTGACAGCGTGCAACACTCACGCTTTGCGATCGATTCATGACCAAATTTTTAACCTAGATCTGTGATCCTGACGTTTGACTGATTGTTCTCAAACATGAAATACTTCATCCTTGCGTGACCAATAACCCTTCCACCAAGTTTGGTCCAAATCAGATAAAAATGTTTAAGCTGACCTTGCTGCGTGACCTTCGCCTTTGACCTATTGTTTTTAATACTGAACAATTTAATCATTCCAAAAAGTTCATCTAATCCAAATTGTATAAAAACACTGAGTTAAAGGGCCAAAAGTTTGACACTGTCCCATAACCTTAAATTTTGATGGATTTTCAAAACTGAACCATGACACCCTTTGCTGACCCTCTACCCTTCCACCAAGTGTGGCCTAAATCGGATAAAAACTTTAAACGCTAACCTGTTCCTGACCTATTAATATTTAACTTTTTTTGTTGTTTTTCCATATCTACCATGCCTCTGACATAGTGGAAAATTAATCCTTACAGTACAAAAAGAATAGTTGAGCTAGAGAAGCGTACGGAGGAAGAGAAGAAGAAAGTAAAAAGGGTAACATAGAGAAATCTGATTTTTAACACTGCATTTTAGCGTGTTAGCATTATATCTTAGCTTCTGTAGGAAATTTAGGTATAAAAAAGCATGAGGATTAAGGCTACATACTTAGATAATTTAGCACCTCTAACTGTGGGTTTTACGAAGGATTGTATTTACTAAGACTTAGGGGCGTGTTGGAGCCATCCCTTCATAGAGTGTGTACCGACCCTCTGACGGTAAAGGATATGCAGTTTATTTATTTAATCCTGAATTGAATCATACCTACATGCGGTCTTTTGAACTCTGCATATAACCTCTACATCCCTGTTTTGATGTGAAAGGGTTGACACAAACTCATTCAGCAAATCAGGCATCACCACAGTCAGTTTGAAATTCCCCAAACCCATCCCCTTCTTTTTCATTAATGTTACTTGTCTGGTAAGGGAAGGCTGCATGTTAGCCCTGTGAAGAAAACGACAAATGTGGCATAATATTTCACTGGATCTGTCCTTCATCATAGGTGGGAATATGACCATCTGTTTGTCTGTCTGTCATCAAACACATCCTTTACCACTCGACAGTTTCTTTTTTCTTTTTTTTCTTTCTTTCTTTCGTTTTTTTTTTTTTTTTAGTCAGATTTGTAGATGATTAATTCTTGGTCTGTCTTAGGGCGGTAGGCTAGAGAGAGAGCAGGTGCATGTGCTGGTGAGTGTACGTAAATGTGCACCCGCGCTTAGGTGTGTGTGTGTGTGTGTGTGTGTGTGTGTGTGTGTGTGTGTGTGTGTGCAAAGTAAACAAAAGTGTGTGTGTGTGTGTGTGTGTGTGTGTGTGTGTGTGTGTGTGTGTGAGAAAGAGATTAACCTTCATCTACCCTTCAAATCTCTGTCTGCCTGTCTGTCTGTCTGTCTGAACCTTCACCTACCCTTCAAAAATCTGTCTGTCTCCTATATTTTGTAGCATGTCAAAGAGATCAAGTGTCAAAACCACCACCACCATTATCACCACCACCACCACCACCACCACCACACTCAAAGCCCCAGGATAACGCTTAGAGTGCCTAGTTCCCATGCAAGAGCTCAAAACAAGGAAGCATATCGTCACCTTCAAAGAAAAAAATTGCTTAAGTCATTTTTTCTACTTCTCAGGAAATCGAAAAAAAAAAAAGAAAAAAAAAAAACTCCCATTTTCTTAATTTTCAAAGACTTAGGCAGAAACTTGAGGCTCATTTTAGACCACTCACACCCTAGACCTGGCATGAAGAATTGATTTAGGCAAGAATTCAGAAATCGCCGAAAAATGACAGGCATTTTTTTTTTTTTTTTTTTTTTGTGAGGGTGACGATATTGTAATTCAGTTCAAGGGCAAGAAAAATTAACTTCAACCTATCGACTGCACGAGCTCCATTGATCTCTTCAGCTTGGGAGGGCGTTTTTTAAATGTTTTCTTACTGTTTCCTGCCGATTTTTGTTTTTATTAGATTTTTTTGAATGAGGGAGGTTGGATACAGTAAAGAACCCTTCAGTGCAAGTTTTCTTTTTTTCGATGTTGCCTAAAATCGTCTATATTTCATTCACTTTAACTTGGCCCAGACTTTCGTCCTTTTTCAACTTACTTGCAGTAGCTCAGTGGCAGAATATGGGGATACTAAGACGCTGCATCGTTTCCATAGCATTTTTTCGTGACTAGCACCATGTTCTAGTGTTAATCTCCTGCCACAGCTCAGCGTTCAAGATGGAGAGGTGGCAGTTTTACGCCTATTAATGAACAGACAAAACTAGCAATGAGGATGAACTAATTTTGGCGTCACTCTGATTCATTGACAGTGACAGTGACAGAGTGGCAGTGACAGTGACAGACAGGGACAGAGATGCAGCGACAATGAATGGCAGTGACAGATACGGACAGTGAAAGTGAGTGACAGTGACAAGCAGTAACAGACGGGGAGAGACAGACACAGTAACGGTGAGTGACAAGACAGTGACACGGAGCACCAGTAACAGAGGCATCTCCCACTCACTGGTGGCCTGGCAGCGGACGTGGATGCAGCGACTGCGAGATTCCAACAAGGAGAGCAAGAATAAACGTAGCGATATTCTGGCCTCAGCCCTGCATAGGCGCGCATTTAAAAATGATCCTAACCAATACCGGTAACCTTACGACTCATTAGACTGCATCTATAAAGAATCCTATGCAATGCTAGCAACTTCAAGGCTCACTGGGCTCAATTTATAAAGTATCTCAACTAATCGTGTTGATAGCGCAGCATTTATAAAGGATCCTAAACCAACTGTACTGATATTTATGCTTGAACCTTAACTCAGTCAGCTAATAAATATTTAGCAAAGAAACTGCAGTGAGTGATCTCGTTGCAAATGATACAACATTACTTCTATTTTCACTGCTAGGGAGACGTACATAATGTAGAAACAGCGTAAGATCTTTCATAACTACGATTTCCTTAGAATGTTTCGAGTTGCCTTGCTGAGGAGGGACGAAAGACAAATGAAAAAATACACAAACATACTCACTTCTACCCCCGGCCATTATTTTAACTTAAATACTTAATTTGTAGTTTTTTTTTTTCTGGAATTGGCGTTCGGATATTTTAATTCGTTTGGGGAATAAAATTATTATTGCAAGAGTTGACAGCCTTGCATATCAAAGCCCGGTTCCCTTCCTCCCCCGGCCACGTGTCCACCCAACCCACAGTGACATCAAGCCACCCTTCCCCCACACCCCCCTCCCCCATCTCTACCCCTCCTCCCACCCCTCACGCCTTTGCTTTTATTTATTTGTTTAGCTTCTTATGCTCTGTTCTTTTCGAAATTTCGGTTGGACATTTTGTTTTTTTGTGAGATGTTGAAAAATCATTGCTTCTCTGGAAATCTAGGAGGAAGGGAAGAAAGCGAATGGAAGTAAAATCAGTCGGGCAAAGAGGAGAAGGTGACCGAGGGAGAGAGAATAAGACAAGAAGGAAGGTTGATGAAGAGGGTATGGAAGGCAGGGATGGGTGAAGAATTTGTTAAAATGGAGGGATCGGGGGGAATCCAAACTTTTCTCTCTCATTTTCCAGTACCAACATTTTACTGTCCATCATCTTTGTATAATTTTCCAGTGGGGGGGAGGGTTCTACTCACCCCTTCCTTACGCGGGAAAAGAGATCGGGTTACTTGTGTCATATCCTGGAAATGTCATGTCCTGGAAGTGTCATGTCCTGGAAGTGTCATATCCTGGAAGTGTCATGTCCTGGAATTGTCATATCCTGGAAGTTTCATATCCTGCAAGTGTCATATCCTGGAGGTGTCATATCCTACAAGTGTCATATCCTGGAGGTGTCATATCCTGGAAGTGTCATGTCCTGGAAGTGTCATGTCCCAGTGTCATATCATGGCTTTCCAGTGTCCACGAAGAGTTTGGTTGATCGTAAATGTGTACGCCTTGATCCAGGATCCATTCCTTATACAAAAAGCATGAGACATAGAGTGATGTGAGAGTGGGCGGGTGGGTGGGGAAAGTGGGTGGGGGGAAAGTGCGTGTTTGGGAAAGTGAAGGTCAGAGATAGAGTTGACCGAGGCGCATAACAACAACATGACGGAGGAGGAGGAGGAGGGGGAAGAGGAAGTGAAGAAGATGAAGAAGAAAAAGAAGAAGAAATAATTGCCACCATCACCACCACCACAGTTACCATAGACATTATTATCGTTCTACCTCATGGTCGAACAATTCTGAAACACTTACACTACATTCTGAGATATTTATTATGCTCCAAAGACTGCATCACTTGGTTTCAGAACTCTTTGTTCCCCATATCCTTATTTCTCGGCGTGTAGTGAATCGATATTTACGTTCGCAACGGTGCAGTTTTCTTGCCATTTAGGAAAGGTGGAACAACAACAACAGTGGCAGCAACAGAAACTAGAAAACAGAGAGCGCATACCTTCGCCAACGTCAATAAAATATATGGTTCACTGCTACATTTCCTCTTTCCTACCAGACAGAACTTTTAGGGTCTCACGTAGTTCATTCTGCGGTCACACTCTGGCCTGTTACATAATCTCAGAGAGCACATACCTCAGCCATAGTAAATAAAGTTTATGATTTATTCCTGCATCTGGATCCGGATTTGCTATAAAATCTAATGAACTCTTCGTTGACCCACTGCCCACCTTTTCACCAAATTTAACTGAAATTCAGTGACAACTTTTTGAGATATCTTTTACACAGACAGACAGACATAACCCGCGTCTCTCTTGGTTGTCGGAGGTAACAACAACAACAACAACAACAACACAGCAACATCACACTAACACACTCAACAAAGGGTCACAACAACAGCAACAACAACAACAACAAAGCATCATCATCATCATCATCTTCATCATCATCATAATCAACAACGCCTTGACAATTATCACCACGTGCACTAAGCCTCGTTTTCATGGCCTTACTGAGAACCCTGGCAATACTTCCTCTCTCTCCATCTCTCTCTCTCCATCTCTCTCTCTCTCTCTCTCCCTCTCTCTCTCTCTCTCTCTCTCTCTCTCTCCCTCTCTCTCTCTCTCTCTTCACCTACCCGGTACGGTAATTTCCTCATTCGACAGCACGTTTTCCTCGTGGCTTCTCCCACTTATACAGCTTTATTTATTCATTATATTGCACTTTCTCCTCACCACTTCTTCTTTACTAGGCTGTTTATCTTATCCACATTTTAGTGTTGCTCTCTATCACGTTATCTTTATCAGCCAGTTATCGCATTTAATTGCACGATTTGACCAGGCTGTTCCACTGCCTGGTTATACAAACGTCCCTCATCTCCCTCCCCATTACCTCAAATGGAGGATGGTAGAAGGCAGAAGGACAACCTCAGCCTTCGGTCCACTGGGTTTACATTTCAGATAAACCACTATCACCACCACCACCAATAACAACAACAAAAACAACAACAACAACTACTACTACTACTACTACTGTTACTACTACGACTACTACTATTATTTCTGCTGCTACTACTACTACTATTACTGCTACAGAAACAATTCCTATTAAGACCTTCCAGTATGAGACGCCTTCAGAAAGCAGGATAAAATCTTCAGCAAGACAAAAACCGAAAGGCATAATTACACTGCAAAATATGCCTGAATTTCATCCCCCCCCCTTTTTTTTTGGAAGCTTTATTCACCATTCACTATCGACCCCAACGCTGAATTACGTTGTTTCTGAAGGCCAAGCACAGAAGGGTGAAGTGCATGGTGTGTGTGTGTGTGTGTGTGTGTGTGTGTGTGTGTGTGTGTGTGTGTGTGCCCTGGGTAAAATGTAATAGTCTGGCATGAAATTGATCAAAGAAAACGTAACTAAACTCTTTCCTTTGTAGGGCAACCTTTGGTATTTTCTTCTGATTTTTTAGCCCGATGACGTATTCTACATTACTTGCTGCCTCCGACGATTTTACTTAGCTAGGGGGATTTGTACAGCTGGAGGGGTTATATGTATCTCCAGTTAGGCTAACCCCTTCATGGTCTAAGAGTCCTTCTAAACTGGATAAAATCGTCTGCAGCTATGGACGTGGTCAGGATTTTTAAAACGAGGGTCATTTATATATACTAATACAAGTAAATCTGTAAATTACTATGTGACCTACCGTAACGACATAATGAGTCTCTCTCTCTCTCTCTATCTATCTATCTATCTATCTATCTTCTTGGTACATACAGCTAATCATATCAAAATCTTTATTAAATTTCAGTGCCAAAATCGATACAAAATCACAAGTAGTTATAAAAATTACTTATACTCCTAAAATGTGGCCTAAAACTGAGTAACAAAGGAATGGAGACTTTACCTAAGCCTAAAACTGCCTTCTCGTAGTCGTAGGAGGCTCCCTGTCAACTCTAGCAAGTATTTAGTATAGGCGGTGGGTATTTGTGCCAAAGAGGTGACAGGCGAAGGTGTGTTTGGCACGCTGAAGGAATGTTGGGACTTAGCGAACGGATTATTGTCTATGCTCACATACATACATACATACATATGTACATATAGTAGACGCGTACATACACACATACGTGCATAGGCTACACACATAAAAACACAAGCAAACACACACACACACACACCGATTTATTGCACACATTACACCTTCACCCCTTCACTACGATGACCCATTATATTTGCCCTATTCTCCCTAAAGACAGAAGAATATTCCCCTAGTATTATCCTGTAATTTATTTTATTAACATTAACAAGATCTGGACGTATAACAACCTAGGAGCTAATACTGACGTGGAATTATGCAGGAATAAATCGGTTAGGTAAAGGTGCTAAGAAGGCTCCCACGAACACGAGAACAGTGCCCATAGAAATATAGTTTTTATTTTTTATTTTTTTTCTAGATGGTAGTATGAGATGAATTTTCTCCCCTCCATGTCACAGTAACTTTTTTTTCTTTCTTTTTTTTTTTTCACGGTTTGATGTATTGAATTTGGAGATTTTTTTTTTTTCCAGTTTGATATATTGAATTTGGAGACTGATTTTTTTTCCCTCCGTGTCACAGTTTTTTTTTTTTTTTTTCTCACAGTTTGATATATAGATTTTGGAGATAGGTTTTTTTCCCCTCCATGTCACAATATTTTTTTTTTTTCACAGTTTGATATATTGAATTTGGAGATTGACTTTTTTTTTTTCCTTCCATGTCACTGTTTTTTTTTTTTTTTTTTTTCACAGTTTGATATATTGAATTTGGAGATTGACTTTTTTTTTTCCTTCCATGTCACTGTTTTTTTTTTTTTTTTTCACTGTTTGATATATAGATTTTTGAGGCTTTCACTCACCTTTTCCTCACCATACATCTTTTTTTCTCTCTCTCTCTTTTTTTTTTTTTTTTACACAGTTATGATCTATAGAATGTGTAGAATCAATTAAACTTTTTTTTTTTTCATCCATGTCATCACACACTTTTTTTTTTTTCTAAGTTACCATGTGCAAAATATCTACAGTCACAATTCTGAGCCATGTCACTAATTATTTTTCTTTTTCATTTTTTGACAATCATATACTGAAAATGTGGCCTGTCATTCGCTTTTTTATTTTTTTTTAAACGTATGTCACCGTATACGTTTGTCTTCTTATATATATTTTTTTTATATAACTATCGCCAACAGAATGCCTAGGATCTCCTTCATAAAAAAAAAAAAAAAAAAAGATGTGTTCCTTCGTAAACATATTATTTAATTTCTTGGCTCAAAAATTGTCTTAAATTATGAAGGTATTGATCTGAAATTACTACTACTACTACTACTACTACTACAGCTACTACTACTACTACTGCAGTATATTTGTCCAGTTCGTTATTACCCCTTTAGGAGAGTAGGGTCCAGAGGCTAGGCTGAGTAGTCCAGTTGCCGTATTTAAGGCAAGAATGACCAGGTGTTCGTCCCTGAGTGGTATTATGAGAGCAATATACCCCAGTCACCCCCCCACCCAGTCCGTGTGGATTTGTTAGTTAATCCTTCCTCATAGAGAAGTAGTGGATCTCTCTCTCTCTCTCTCTCTCTCTCTAACCACCCACCACCTCTTCCCTAGCACCTTTCTTTTTCCTCCTCAGTTTCTCGGTCTTCAGCCTCTCTTTAAGGTCTGCCACGGTCTCAGGAAGGGGTCTGCCGTTGGTCTCAGGCAGCAGGAAAGCCAGGCACCCAGCGAGCAGACCACAGAAGCCAAAGACCAAAGAGGCGGCCCAATTTTGGTCTACGGCCTGTTTGGGATAGATACATAGATAGATAGATGGATCAGTAGGTTGGTTAGATGGGTAGGTAGATAAGTAGTCAGTAGAGGGGATGGGTGGTAGGTAGGTAGGTAAGTAAAGGGGATGGTTGGTATGTAGGTAGGCAGTAGAGGGGATGGTTGGTAGGTAGGTAGGGAAGTAGAGGGGGTGGGTGGTAGGTAGGTAGGCAGGGAAGTAGAGGGGATGGTTGGTAGGTAGGTAGATAGGTAGGTACATAGGTAGGCAGGTAAAGAGGATGGTAGGTAGGTAAGTAGGTAGGTAGGTAGGTAGGTAGGTAGGTAGGTAAGTAGGTACGGTTATAGGTGATTGGCAGGTAAACAGGCAGAAAGATAGATAAACAAAGACATAGATAGATGGGTACATGAGTGGAAGGACAGGTGGATGAATGGATGGATGGATAGATGAATAAATGGATAGGTGGATGAAAGGATATAAAGGCACAATGTGTAAAATAAATAAAAACCCAAGGTAAGTCTCGTAAGCTAATAAGTAAATAAATAAGTAAATAAAAAAGGTAAATCACTCACAAGGTAGTCAGTAATGAAGGGTGGGATGGAGAAGCCAGCGTATGCAGACAGGGTGCACATGGAGGTACCCCACGGACGCAAGGTCGTTGGGAGTAGCTCAGGTGCGTAGAGGAAATTTACCTGGGGGAGGAGTTAGAAGAGAGAGCGTTAGGCGGGAGTGAGGGAGGGAGTGATAGATAGATAGATGGATAGATAGATAGATAGATAGACGAGGAGAGAATCAGTGCCTCCTCCTCCCTTAACTCCCGTCCCCTCTTCCCCCCTCCCCTCCCCTTTCTCTCTCTTCCCTCTCCCTTCACCTTCCTCTGCATTCCCTTCCCCCCATCACCCTCCCCCTTCCCTCTCCCGTCCTGATGCCTCCCCCTCTCATCTCCAACACTCCCTGCCATCCCACTGCCCTTTGCCCTTCTCTCTCCCTCTTTCACTCCCTCCCCTCTCCCCATTCCCCCTTCCCCTTCCCCACTCCCACTTCCCCCACTCACCTGGTATGCAGTACACACAAAGAGGTAACTGATCAGGATCAGGGTTAAACTCGCCCACTCTGTCAAGAAGAGGAAATAGGGTGCCCTTTAACACATATACAGTCATCATCATCATCATCATCATTATCAATTCTCACCAATATGCACGTCTGTGATTGAGAGTGCCATCTGTACGAAGAGTATAAAGAAGGGAAATGGGTATCTGAATCTACCAGCTACATAAAAAAACCTTCCCCACTATATTATTTATATTCCTTTCTCCACTGCTCTTCTCTCGCCTGTAACCTACCTCACCAAGATATCTGAAAACTCCACATCAACATGCTCGTCAGTGATGGAGAGGGCCATCTGTGAGAGTAGTAATAGGCCAGAAGAGACAACAGACCACGACAGCACTACGCAATTAAATACTTTCTTCACCACTACAAACACACACACACACACACACACACACACACACACACACACACACACACACACACACACACACACACACACACACACACACACACACACACACACACACACACACACACACACACACGAATATACAGTTTGTGATTGAGAGGAACATCCGTGCCAGGAGTAGGGGTCGAGGGAAATGAGACAGCACAATTAATATGTCACACTACCAACCACATTTCTTCTTTTCCTCTATATTTTTCTCTTCTCATTATACCTCAACGATAAAAATATAAAAAAAATGCTCACCTAAATGCACTTCTTTGACTGAGAGGACCGTCTGTGCGAGGAGCAGAAGGCCGCAGGAGATGAGGCAAAAGGCGACAACAGGACGACGGCCCAGGCGGAGGGTGATGGGGGCAGTGAGGGAGTAGGCAGGCATCTCCACTAGACCCAGGAGACCCATGTAAAGGAAGGGCGAGCTAGGGAGGGAGGAAAGAATCATCATCATCATCATCATCATCACCATCATCACCAACATCATCATCATCATCATCGTCATCATCATCACCATCATCAGAGGAACAGTTAGTATATTTGGGGAGAAAAAAGTCAAAGGTCAAGGTCAAGGTCAAGGTCAAGATCAAGGTCATGAAAAAAGATGAAAGGATGATAGTGCTGCCTTAACAGAGGTATGCGCCCTCTGAGTGCTCTTGTTTTCGTATTTGTAACTAGATGGCTTTTTGGCTACCACAATACGATTTCATTCAGAGAAAAGCCATCTCACACAGCATGGGACACACACACACACACACACACACACACACACACACACACACACACACACACACACACACACACACACACACACACACACACACACACACAAAGCATCAGAAGGAAGGAATACGCGTGAACTTTCGAAGCCTGTGGACGACCCACCTGAATGCGTCCGAACTGAGAGGCAGGCCGAGGTAGACTACACCCTGCAAAATCCACATCACCACCAGCGTCACCATCATCCGCCTCATCACCGGGGTCCGAACCAGGGCGACAGGACCCGCCCACCACGACCCACGACCGTCATCCAGTCCCAGGGTCGTCTCGGTGTGGTCGTGGTTGGTCGTGGTGGGGTCGTGGAGAATAATTTGTTGATTTTTTTCAACGCCCTCTTGATTTTTCTCGTGAATTTCGATTGCGTGTTCGGTTATTGTTTTTTCATTGCGATTGTTTGGAGAATTTTCATTGTAGATATTTTCGTTACCATGGCAACCAGTTTTTTCTTGACTGGAGATCATTTGATTCTGCAGTTTGTTTTGGAAATCATTTTTTTGAACACTATTTTTAACATTATCATTCTCGCGAAAATATCCATGGTTATCATTGCCTTTCAAAATACGAGAATTATGTTCCATACCCCCATTCGTTTTCTCAGCGAACTCTTTTTCCAGTTCAGTTTGGCCTGTTCCATTCCACCTGACCCCATTCTCTTCGACTCCACCCCATTCCGGATCATTCCTGTCTCGTTCCGTGCGTTTCAGTGTCTTCTTTTCTACTCCGGTCCGTTCCAGTCCGTTTCGTGTCATTCCAGCGCCTCCCATCCCATTCCAGTCACCCTCTAAGTTGCTGGAACCTGTTGACTCTTTTGAAGTCTTAGCGAGAGACTCTGAATTAATGGTTGGGTCTTTCGTCCTGAACTTCTTCATATGGAGAGACTTTCGACATCTCTCAAGGAAACTTGGTCTCTTCGATTCTCTCATTGGTATCGCGGTCTGTCCCTCTGTTTTCTTGGTCTCTCTCTCTATTGTTTTGGTCTCAGAGTTACTGCCGCGGTCTTGGTGGAGAGACTTTTGGCCTTTCTCACTCAAGTTTGGACCCTCAGATTCTCTCTCTGCTTTCTCGGTCTCGCCCTTTCGATTCCTGGTCTCTCCCTCCGGTCTCTTGGTCTCATCCTCTGCGAAGCTGACTCTTAATTCTCTCATGCGACCGTCTTTCGTCTGCTTGTTCCTCTTACCGTCCTGAAAGTTAGACCAGGGAATTAAAAAAAAAAAAAAACAAGAAATTGCAGTATATGAGAACCAGGTAAATGCAACTCAGTTTAATCTGATTTGGCCAGAAAAACTTATCCTACCTTACCTTTATCTATCCTTGTCTGCCCTGCCCTGCCATAACCCAGTCTAACCTACGCTCTTATTTCTAATGTATCCTACCGGCATAGCTTACCCTAAATCTTACCACTATCTATAGCTTCGCGACCATGAACCAGTAGGCGAAGGGTGGCAGGCTATCTTTTCCAACTCCCCTGCGTAGCTGAATTTATCATCCCCAGCCTATTCCACATCCGAGCCGGGGATCGATATCAGGACTTTACGATAAGCAGTCCACGCCCTTGATAACAGTGCTGATATGGGGTGACATTTGCGAACCTACTTGCCATCGATTCCCCTTCGTAAGAGTGATTTTTTTTTATGTAGGATGAACAGAACCCGACCATAATAGCCATGATGTTGATTCAGAAAAAAATTTACTTTCAGTTCCCTGTTGGACGTACGATTTGTTTCATAGGATAGACAAGGAAATGGGAGTTCAAAATCCTTCCCTGTCTCTAATTCCTCCTGCAAAAAATAGCGCTACGAGAGGGGATAGTTGTATTTCCTGTCTCTTTATTTATTTATTTAGTGGATCTGAGCCCCGGGTTGCCCCTCACCTGGATGGCGTTAGTAAGGATGGCGTGTAGAGTGTGTCTGTCGGGCAGTGTGACTCTGTGTAGCGCCCCGGCCCTCTGTAGCGCCTTCACTGCCTCCTCCACACGGCCCTGCACCACCAACCACCTCGGGGATTCGTCCACAAGGCTGTAAGAATAAGGATGTACAAATGAACCGCGTCAGAATCAATTAAGATATGTAAATGAAGCGTCGAAAAGGATATAAGACACAACGGTAAGAATCAACCATTAGGATATATACATGAAGTGTCAGACAGGATACGTGACAGTGTGATCTCCAGAACCTGATGGCATATGTGGGAGCAGAGAGGCCAGAAGAGAAGAGAAGGGAACAGGCAAAACAGAAGAGAACAGGAGGGAAGAGAAAAATAGAAGAGAACAGGAAAGAGAAAAGAAAAGGAGACAAGAGAACAGGGAAGCATAGAAGAGACCGTGAGAGAACAGAACAGAAGAGAACACAAAATAACACAACTCACAACAGCACAGGGACCATGATGAGGCAAGGGAAGGATGCCACCGCCTGCAGCGTCCTCCAGTCTCTGATGGCGTAGGCGAGGGCGGAGAGACCCACCATCATTAGGGCGTAGGGAAGAGCCAGCAGCACGCCTACCTTAGGACGCTGCGAGGGGACACAGATCTCCATCGCTGCGTGGAAGAAAGTGAGAGAGGATGAGAGACAGTGAGAGAGGGAGAGTGCGAGAGGGAATGGGAGATAAAAGAGAGAGAGGTGCTTGGTAGGAAAAAGGTAATGACGAGAACAACGGTACACACACCTCCATCGCTGTGTGTGTGTGTGTGTGTGTGTGTGTGTGTGTGTGTGTGTGTGTGAGAGAGAGAGAGAGAGAGAGAGAGAGAGAGAGAGAGAGAGAGGGAGAGAGAGAGAGAGAGAGGGAGAGGGAGAGAGAAACGTCCATCACCTTACAACTGTACGAGGCAAAATCTCTTCCATATTTACAGGTCATCTTCTGATTCTTCTACACTCCAGTTTTTCTCAACTATTTTTTTTTTTTAATACACAATAATTAGTTATAACCTTATCATCACAACCATCTCTGTGTATCCTCCTCCTCCTCCTCCTCCTCATCATCATCATCATCATCATCATCATCTTTCTCCCTTTCCTGCCGCGTCCAAAGACAATAAAGGAAAATAATAAAAGAGGGGAAATAGAAGAAATTATATAAAAAGAGGGGAAATTAGAAGTTCACTCCCTCCCTTATTATATTATTTGTACAGGCATACAGAGGCGAAAATGACGCTTATGTGACCAGGAAGGGTTTCTCTCTCTCTCTCTCTCTCTCTCTCTCTCTCTCTCGTAAACAGCGACTTTGGGACAGAGTCGGTATCCCTGTCGTGCAAAATTTCTTACAATGGCGTAATATATCAAGAGATTTCAGAAACATTCATCTTAAAAAAATATACGTCAAGACCATGAGAGGGTAAACTTTCATCCTGTAATAAATACGTCAGATATCCACCTAGTATGAAGCTGGGATATATCATGAGGGCGTTGGCCACTCCTAGTATGAACCTCGCCAGCAACACACAAGCCAGCCAGGGGGTCGAGAGCAGCAGTATGACCCCGCCTAAGGTCATGGCCGTACCCACCCTCACTGACCACCTACGCCCGAATCTGGTGGGGGAAGATGTGGGCGTCTTAGAGGAGAATGGGGTGTAGTTCGAATGTTTTCACGTGACGGAACTGGGCCACTCTCATCGCTGAAATACTTAAGTCCTATAGCATGAAATTCAAAGACCTTAAGGTATGAGGTGGAAGTGAGTGTTCTTGGTTACTGGTAAAATCAACCCTCCAGTTTGACTACACTTGATCATTAGGTTTAGGAATCCTCCCCAGGTTAGACAAACGTGCGGTAGTCAGGGTAAATGGAAGAAAATCATCTGCTGGGAGTCAGAATAAAGGAATGAAGATGTTATTTTAGTGGAGTGGGTACTGGATTTGTTTTGCTTTGAAGACTACAAGAGCAGAGCAGAGCAGAGGGGTGTGTTACTGTACCTGTCTGCAGTCACACCAGCGAGTAGGGCACCACAGAAGCAGCCTGCAGTGTACAGTGTCTGGAACAGTGACGACAACCCTGCCCGATCACACACCAGGTCCCACTGCAACATTAAAACACCGTAACCATAGGCCAGTTGCTCTTGCTAGATATGAGTGTCCTTATGTTTATCTATATAAGTACGTACATATTTTTATCCGTCTATCTATGTGTCTATCAGAGTACCTATCTGTCTTATTTTCTATTTATGATTTTCTTCGTTTCGACAGTCATTCAAAAATTCTTAATAAGCAAAAGACACTGGCACGGTATGTAAAGTATGGATGTTTTACATTTAATTGTCCAGCAGCCAAAGAATGAGTAGGTTCTGTAGGTAGGGTGTTGGTAAGCTGGTTACTGATACCTTCACTCCCAGGACATTTTTTCTGTACTAAAATCGTCGTAGGTTAGCTAGAATTAAGGCCTCCTTGGGCTGAAGAGATTAAGATAGTTTCACACTGAGAATCTGTATTAACTGAAGCCTTCTTTCATGTTACAGGTATGGAAGAAGATGGAGACGAAGAAGAGGTGGTGAAAGTAAAAGGTAAGCACGCGACGCTGTCATGTACCCGATGTCTGACAATAAAAGGTATAGTGACGGACATGAATTTCGATCCACTTTGCAACGAAATGTAAAAAAAAAAAAAAAAAAAAAGAGTCCAGGGACTTTCAAAAACCTAGTAAATTAAAAAAAGAAAAATGGAGGACAGGCCAATTATGTAAAAGTTTGAAAATATTGGACAAAAAAGTGGATCATTGTTATTGTCCGCGAGTATAGGTAAACAAAGATGGCCGACTCTCACCTCCATGCTGACGGTGGAGTTAAACACGGAGGTATCGTAGTCCCAGGAGGTGCAGGGGACTACCACTTCCTCTCTTCCTCCACCTCCACTTCCCTCCATCCCTCCTTCTCCTTCTCCACGTCCCTCCATCTCTCCTTCTCCTCCTCCACTTCCCTCCATCCCTCCTGCCCCTCCTCCACTTCTCTCCATCATTATTGCTGGTACACTTCTCCCTAGTTCTTTATCACTTCTCTCCAGTGTTCCTTCTCCACTTCTCCTTAATCTTCCTCCTCCTTTTCCCTCCATCCACTCTTCTTCTCCACTTCTCTCCACCCGCATTACTCCCACACTTCTCTCCAGTCTTCCTGCTCCACTTCTCTCCATCCACACTTCTAGCCAGCTTCCCTCCACCTTGCCTGCTCTGTCTTTGTGCTCGATCATATAGCACTCAGATCTGTAGAGGGAAAGAGGGGGGGGGGGATCAGAGAACGCTGTGCCAGTGAGCTTTATTCCCATTGGTAAGCTTGGAGAATGTCTTAACACCTCTCCTTCAGCGATCTGTCGTGTGTACTACATCTTAATATTCTTTTTTTTACTTTTTGTTTTTGCTTTAATACGAACATTACCATCAGTGACATTTAAGAGGATATTAAACTTAGATATTAAACCTTGAGATAACACGCAAAATAAATCGCCAAGGAATCGGTGCAACGACATGTAAACCAACGAAAATAAAGCTTGAAGTCTGAGGTGAGAAATTTTTGAGTGTCAAAAAAGATGGGGTAAATATGAATGTATGTAACGTAAATAAAAATGATTAAATAATGCAATGGGAGTAGAATTTAATGTTATACTTGCAGTCTTACAGAAAATTCGAGTGATAACAAGAAGCGGGAGAAAAATATATAAAAAAGAATTATATAGAAGTGAGTGGCTTGGGGGAGAGAAATATGCGGCACAAAAAAATTAGATAAACGTATGTGAGAGGAGTTTACGAGGCAAGTACTGAGTGACATTTAATCTGACAGAGAAATTAATCAATAGAATCTGTTCATGTGTAAATATTTTCGAATCTGAAGCTAAGGAGGAATGAAGGAAAAAAAGAATACACTCACGAATAAATCAGATACGAAAAATTCCCACGTAGAAATCAAAAGACAAGGACAAAAATGAAATGGATATGTGTTTTTGCTGCCCATGTAAAAATCTGGGAATCAAAATAGCCCCTTCAATACGATGATCAGTATTTTCGACTTACAATCTCTCAAATCGAGTGATCTTAATTTTTTCCCCATTTTCTTTATGTGTTATTTTTCTTTTTCTTCGTTTTCTTTCTTTTTCTTTTTCCTTTTTCTTCATGTTTTCTATATTTTTTCTTTTCCTTTATATTTTCTTTCTTTTTCTTTTTCTTTTTTCTTTATACTTTCATTATTTTTCTTTTTCCTTTTTGTTTATATTTTATTTTTGTTTTTTCTTATTTATTTCCTTATTTCCTTATTCATTTATTTGCTGCTCCCAGACAAGTGCCTCCAAAATTAGACCTCCTTTTGAATGTCTCTCCTGTCTCCCTCTAACCCCTTCAGTTCTAAAAATCTCCCCTGAGTCTCTAACTTCCTCCACTTCCTCCCTTAACCCCTTACCCCTTCCTTCTTCTCTTAACCCCTTCCTCCCTTAACCCTTTACCCCTTTCCTTCCTCCCGTAACCCGTTCCTCCCTTAACCTCTTCCTCCCTTAACCCCTTCCTCCCTTAAACCCTTCCCCCCTTATCCCCTTACCTCTCCCTTAACCCCTTACCCCTCCCTTCCTCCCTTAACCCCTTACCCCTTCCTTCCTCCCTTAACCCTTTACCCCTTCCTCCCTTACCCCCTTCCTCCCTTAACCTTTACCCCTTCCTTCCTTCCTTAACTCCTTCCTCTCTTAACCACTTACCCCTCCCTTCCTCCGTTAACCCCTTACCCTTTCCTTCCTTCCTTCACCCCTTCATCCCTTAACCTCTTACCCCTCCCTTCCTCCCTTAACCCCTTACCCCTTCCTTCCTCCCTCAACCTCTTACCCTTCCCTTCCTCCCTTAACCCCTTACCCCTTCCTTCCTCCCTTAACCCCTTCACAACGAGAGGCCTTCCTTAAGCTGGAGAAAGTCGTGTTTTCGGTGACAGGGAAAAAACAAAAACAAACCAAAAACAAACACATCATCGTACTGAAGAGGCAAAATTTCAGACAGCTTTAGGAAATCAGTAAAAGCTACGCCTATATATATACAAAAAAAAAAAGAAAAAAAAGAAAAACAGAAACAAATGAAAATGCAAATCAATAGAAGCTCGTGCGGTTGATCTGAAAGCGAATGAGTCAGGTTGTTAAGTATAAATTAAGTACTCGTATAGAACGGAGAGACGGTCGTGCATGTATGGCAAAAGGGAAAAAAAAAAACAGGATGTATGAATAATGTATAAGATTGATCGGTGAGGAAATGAGTAATATACAACTTAAGACATAACCTGAGATGTATAAATGTTACATTCACGTAGTAATGAAAGAAGAAATTAAATGCATAAAAACAAAAATGAAAGAAAGATAGACAGAGAGCGAGAGATAGACAGAGATAGCTAGATAAATGGATAGACAGATGGATATAATTATGATGTCTTCAGTAATGCAGAAAAAACAAAAAAATAGAAAGCGACCACCATATGTAGCAGGTTATGTATGTCTAAACCCATCTATCTATCTATCTATCTATAGATATATATATTTATACACTCGTATATCCCATTAGCTCCCAGACTTCCTAGGCGAGGGATTTTGGTGGAAAGATGCTATGTATACCGTATATATAATTATAGACAGATTGATAGATAGACACAGTATATATACATCTGAATAAAAAATAAGCAGGTAATTACAGTCGTGTTAGCTATCTCATAACCTTTAGGCAGGATGTTATTTACTCCACATACTTCGCTACCAGGACCTGAAAATGGGACCTGGACTGTACATAACGTTTTCGTGTTATCGTGAAGGGTAGTTGTTCAGTGCTATCCTTGTCAGTCACTCGTTTATTTACTTGTGACTGTTCGACCCACAAAATACCATCCACTTTTGTTAACTCACTTCCTCACCAGCTAACCTTCCCTCTGACCCCCACCCCCCTTCCATCCTTCTGAATTGTTTGTAAGAGCTGCCACATATTACTGCTATCCTTGTCAGTCACGTGGAAAAGTTTAACAGGACTCTAATCCTTTGATTCCTTGATTATTTTCTCATTTGAATAAAATCATCTGGCGTTATTCCCACAAAAATAAAGAAAAGAAAAGAAAAAAAAAAGATCACCAACGATAGCTTCAAGAATAGTAACAAAAAACAATAACGCATCAGCAGCACTACTACTACTACTACTACTGCTATTACCGTAGTAGTAGTAGTAGTAGTGTTCTGATAATAACCATGCACACGACAACAAGAGACAATCAGATCTGGATACAAGCAGTTGAGTCATAATAAGCATAATCATCAAGTGCACTCCACACCACAGTAATCTCACACCACACACACACACACACACACACACACACACACACACACACACACACACACACACACACACACACACACACACACACACACACACACACACACACACACACACACACACACATTAAAGCAAATCCTCATTAACAATATTTTTTGGACGTTTTTCATGCTTTTAACCCTTGCGTACAATGACAACTATAGGTTTAAGAGGATCCGTCAGTACGTCAGTCCGTCCGCAATTTTGTGTTCGCTCTGTAACTTCCACATATAGGGACCGATTTTCTTATAACTTCTCACAATTGTTCCCCATACCATGATGCTGTGTCGCGTGAAATAACCAGCCATCTACTCCCAAGGTCAATTATATAGGCGTGGTTATCATTCGGCTTTGTATTGCATGGCTATACTGAATGCAATTGTTTATATCATTTTATTTATGTTAGGACAGGACCTTTAGCAGTGAAAGAAAATATGAATTTTTTAGTAAGATGGCTTTTCCTGAAACTGAATTATACTCGTCTGAAGGTAACATGACAAAAAGGTAAACACTTCATTGTAGTGAAGGGCTTAGGTCCATAGTGAGTTGCAGAAATATTAAGTACAGTAGTAATCCTTTCAGCCTAAGGATATTATTTATTTTTGTACTTGGTTATATACTTATTGAGATTTTGGCAACGACCACGAAGGAGCACTATTGTAATCAAGTCCCGTTGTGTGTATTTGTGTATCTATGTATATGTATGCATGTTAAAATTTTATGGATGCCTGAGACGACTGGGATAAAAATTGGTACATACGTCGTGGGTCTGGGGGTAAAAAGACTGTCAACACACCCATACTTATCCAACAAACAGATGTAATGAGATCAACCAAACACACTGGCAAGAGGCAGGTGTCTTGTGTGTTCATTTGGGCTCCCTAGCACCTTTTTATTGCTAGTTTATTTTCTGCATAAGGGGGCGTTATATTCCCCCTATATATTCTTTATTTTAGAGGGGTAAAGGTGTAATATACAAAATAAATCGCTGACGAAGAGGTGCTAGAGAGCCCTCCTGAGCCCACGGAAATATACAAAGGGAACAAAAAGTGTAGAAGTATGATTGCGGACGTAAATATTGATCCACTTCACCTGCGATAAGTAATGGGACAGACAGCAATGACTAGCCGATGAGCGTAATCTTCAGGACCCAACCCACTTCTCAGAATGTTGTTTAAGAATGCCATAATTTTGTTCGTTTAAAAAATAGATCAATATAACTGCCCGGATTTTGTGTTTTTACAGTATTTACAGAAATGAAACAGGTGAACTGAGGATTTTTGCCCATTATAACACTTTAATTAGTGCTATTATTAACCCATTCAGCTCGACGACGTCTTTTATTACTCTTGATCCTACTAGAAGATTATTATTCAGCTTAGGAGAAACATTTCGAATTGGAAATGCTTGGTCTAGTCTTCTTTTACCGCTGTACTTCAAAGGGCCTCACAAGCTGCATAAAATCACCTGACAGCAATAAGAATGTGACAAAAATAAAAGACGTCCTCGTACAAAGAGAATCAAGCAAAGAAGTATCCCTTGTAAGAGTTTTCTGAATCACGTGTAATGCGGTTTGTGGAAGATCAGTCTCGCATGGAATATTTACAGACCTGTCAAAATATGATGCACAATGTTGATATAATGTTTTGTTGACATCTACTACCGCATGACTGGCTAGTTAGAATCACATGAAAGATTGTTTTGATTTGCACTTGATATATACTGTGAATAGTTAACCTAAAATTAATTGATGTATCATTGTAATATCGTAAGTAGTATCACTGGCATTTAATTCTTACACCTTGGGAGATTTCTCATTGGCAGGTAACTTGTCAACTGAGATTTAAGGGTTAACACTAAGAAGTAATTTTCGTTACAACTGTTTGAAATAACTAAAATAATACTGCAGATGGTATAATGCATACTTAGTATGCATACAAAATCTAAAACTAATTGTGATGCTTGATTTCATAATGCTCAAAAATTGGCATTTGGTAAAACACACTAGTTCTGACTGACATTTTTGAATCCATACTGCATTTACTGAAGTATACAACAAGTAAAGGTAGCAAGACGTGCTGTATATGTAAGTCTATTATATGTACCACCTGGGAGTGCCCTAGCTGGCTCATAGTTACCATCTGGCCTGTGTCATGCTGGCGCAGTGGGGTTAAGCGCGCCATTCTCTGCGTTCAACCAGCGGCTGAACGCAGGTCCACCTTGGGAACACACTGATGAGGTTCTAGCAAGAGGGGGTTCTAGACTCCGCTCACTTTAACTTGACCTAAAATTGCCATCTCTCCACCTCGAATGCTGAGCTGTAACAAGAGATTAGGAGAGTTCTATATCTTGTCCATTCTTACTTGCCCTAAAATTGCCACCCCTCCACTTGAGTGCTGAGCTGCAAGAAGAAATTAATGCTAGAATAGAGTGCTAGGAATAAAAGTGCTATGGAAAGGATGTACAGCAGAGTCGTATTTTTGTCTTGTTCTACCAGTGAGATAAAAAAAAAAAAAAATAAAATAAATAAACTGCAAAGGACGAAAATCTCCGCCAAGTTAAGCTGAACGAACTATAGTCAAGGAGTTCACAAATTTAGAAATGTATGCTTGATTGCCAATAACACATTCTCTCTCTCTCTCTCTCTCTCTCTCTCTCTCTCTCTCTCCAAGTAATTTTTATCTTCCAGTAATTCTCTTATGCTTAATTTTATCCTCATGGTGACACTTGGGCATCTCCGTCAAAAGCACCTCTCTGAAAGGCAAGGAATTTCAATAGACACAGGATACGTGACATTGGCCATACTTACTCTCACCTTGTCTGGAATGGAAGTGGATTACTTAGAGACTTTACTTGCTATACACCTGTGCTAAATTTGCTGCTCAGTTACACCCTTTCAGTACACCTACACTCCTACTCCCCACTACATTAATTAATCCTACACCTCCTCTACACTGTTACACCCCTTCTACACAAACTACACTTATTTTTCGTAGCTGCATCATTTCTATTCAGTTACACCTTTTCCGTACACCCACATTCCTTCCTGCTCCCCAACTACTACACCTACTCTACACAGCCACACCCCATGCTACAGGCCTCACCCGTTGTAGTGGGAGTATCCGGGCCCAGGTAGGTGACATGTGAAGGTGACGGTGGGATTGAAGAACTCTCCTCCTATCAGGAACACAGGCAGGAGGGCAGGCACTGGGGGAAGAGAGAGAGAGGAGTTAGAGCTCATTACGGAGAGAGAGAGAGAGAGAGAGAGAGAGGACAAACATACTACCATTGTGAGGTATCTTACTACGCAGCTATTACTCTCGTTTGTACAGTCAGTCTTGGTGCAGTTTTTTCGATGCGGGGTAACAGTGTCGTGCTTAACAATGTGATGTGTAGACTCAACGCTGAATTATTCTCCTCAGGTAGTCACGTGGCAGTGGTAGCAATAGTAGTAGTAGTAATAGTAGTAGTAGTAGTAGTCGTAGTGGTAGTAGTAGTAGTAGTAGTAGTAGTAGTAGTAGTATGTCTCGGAGGCACAATATCAACTCTCATGCTTGTCTTTCTAGCGGATATGGACTACGAAGCTACTGTGGTCGAGATCCGCAATGAGAGGAGAGGAGGAGAGAGAGAGTTTGGCAGGTTGAGGTAGGAGGAGGAAGGTAGAAAGCAGGTAGGGAGGTAGAAGCATAGGTGGAGTATAGGAGAGGCAGGGGAGGGTTAAGTAGATTAAAGTAGGGTGAGGAAGGCACGAAGGTAGGAGGGGTGTAAAGAGATTAGTATGTTCTGGCAACATTATGGCAACTCTCACCTAACAATGATGAGACGTGCAGAAGTGACCGTGATTCTGTTCTTGTATCATTACGTCTCTATGGCAACACAACTATGGCAGCAACACTTAAGGCAATGCTATGGCAACTCACCCAGCAATGATGTGGTGAAGAACAGGAATGACCATGGTCCAATCCCGAGTTCCGCCAGCACCTTATCCAGTCCATCATGCTGACTCGACATGGCGACCTGTATGGCAAAAAAAAAAAAAATAAATAAAATAAAATGGTCAGCACTGTTTTATTCATTACTATCTGAACTATAAAAGCAGCTGTGTGTGTGTGTGTGTGTGTGTGTGTGTGTGTGTGTGTGTGTGTGAGCAAAAGAACTCAAACAGTTTCATCCGATTTTAATCAAACTTGGAGGAAGTGCTGATGACCAGCCACTAAGAAGACCTATCGTTTTATAGAACAATAGGTCAGAGGTCAAGGTCACTGTTCAAAGTCAAATATTTGGCACTTTGACCAGTTGGTAGACGTGGATGGTGGACTCTCTAACTGCTCCTTCTTTTCTTTCTTGTCTTTCTTTGTTTCCTTTTTTCTTTTAAGCCCTGGATTTAGAATATTCGCCGCACTCCACCATTTAAACATTCTTAGATGCATGTAGCAATTTACGGGTAAGGAGGGTAATGAAGGGCAGTTGATGTTATAAGTTTGTGAATTACGGTCGTGAACTGCGGTCTTGCACACGGCACTTGGCTCCGTTGCAGACATGTGCTTGCAACAGACCCTTTCAGGCCTTGGACACCTTTTATGCTTTTTATTGTTGCTATCTCCAGGCGATTTTATTCAGCTTAAAGATTTTTCCAGTTGGAGGGGTTAGATAGAGCCTTCATAAAACCATTGATGATGGGTGCTCTTTTGGAAGTTGAATAAAATCATCTGGAAGTATCAAGCATCAACTGAAATAATGATGTCTTGTAGTGAAGGGGATGAAGGTTATTTTTTACTTAATTCAATCAGACCGAGGACGTATACAGCGAAATGGGGCACATCCGACTGCTGGGAGCGACTCGATTGGTTTGGAAAATATATATATATATATATATATATATATATATATATACCCATAAATACAAAAAATGTCTTATATTAACTTTTTTTCAAACTGGTCGGATTTGCCTCAATCTACGGGATTTTTTTTTTTTCTAGTCAACCCCAGACGATTTTATTCAGCTTAGGACACTTTACCAACTGGAGGGATTAGATACGGTCCTCATTCACCTCTTCATTGCCAAGATACCCACTCTAAATGAAATCGTGTGGGTCCAATAATCGCAAAATACAGGAGTTATCCGACTGAAGGAAAAATCGTCTGGTTGTAGGAAGAATGATGGCGTCGCGGGTAATGAACTGACTGAGCACAACATCCCATGGACACCCTTATAATTATTCACCCTGACTTTGCGTGCCCCCTATCGCCCTTGGCAACATTGCAGACATGTGCTTGCATCGTGACACTAGACTCCCTATTTATATCGTTGACCATCCAAGCAATGTGCTGTTGTTGTTGTTGTGGTTGCTGTAGTAGTAGTAGTAGCTGTGGTATAGTAGACGCAGTAGACGTAGTAGTAGTAGTAGTAGTAGTAGTGGTGGTGGTGGTGGAAGTAGTAGGTTGTTGTTGTCGTTTTTCGCAGTCCACCATCCTTCCTCCGGGGGATAGGGAGGGAGTTAAGGGACGTTTGTATAACCCGGTAGATCCACCGCTTGCCTATATCAGTGCCACCACACGAAGGCGTCTCCAGCCCAGCGCTACTGTACATGTATTGAACTGAATAAACACAACAGCAGGTCATGAATACTATAAATGTTCCCCTTGATGCTGCATGCCCTATAAAATTCTCGGCATCATTGCAGATTCGTCCTCGCAACACGCACACGACTCCCAATTGTTATCTTGCAACCTCCCTGCATTGTATAGTTGTTGTGGTTATTTAGGAGGGTTTTTGATCTCTTGTTAAGCAATTTTTGTAATATTTATATATTTTTTTTGTATTTTTTTTGTAACTTTTTAATGTAACACTTCTGTATTTCATTTTTTATGTAACACTTTTTTGTAACTTCTTAATGTAACACTTCTGTATTTTATTTTTTATGTAGCACTTTTTTGTAACTTCTTAATGTAACGCTTCTGTATTTTATTTTTTATGTAACACTTTTTTGTAACTTCTTAATGTAACGCTTCTGTATTTAAGTTTTTTATGTAACAGCTTTTTCATGTAACTTTTTAAATGTAACACTTTTTTTTATGCAAATTTTTATGTAACTTTAAATGTAACTTTTGATGCGACTGTTTCCAAGGCTGTGGGTCTTTCAAGTGCTGTTTTGTTTGCTGTTATTTTTGTTATTATTGTTGTTTGTTGTTGTTGAGAAAGATGCTGCTTCTGCTGTTACTGTTATTGTTGTAGTTGTTGTTGTTGTTGTTATTCTTGTTGTTGTTGTTGTTGTTGTTGTTGTTGTTGTTTGCTGTTGTCGATAGTCATGTTGTCATTGTTGTTGCTGTTGTCATTGTTTTTTTTGTTACTGTTGTTGTCATTTTTGTTGTCATTGTTGTTGTCATTTTTGTTGTCATTGTTGTTGCTGTTGTCATTGTTTTTATTGTCATTGTTGTTGTCATTGTTGCTACTGTTGTCATTGTTTTTATTGTCACTGTTGTTGTCATTTTTGTTGTCATTGTTGCTAGTGTTATTGCACCCCTTCAGTACGATGATCCCTTATTTCACCCCTCCACTGCAATGACGTCCTTTTGAGGCTTGTTTTTTTTGTTTTTTGTTTTTTCTTGTTCTTGTTGCCACACGATATTCTTTTACTTAAGAGATCCCCCTCGTAGTGAAGGGGTTAATGAAGGCTGTATCTAACCCCTTCAGCTCGAGAAGTCTTCCCTGAAAATATTGCTTGGAGGCAGGAAAAAAAAAAAAAAAAAAAAAAAGGAAAAGGCGTAAGAGGGTTAGCTTAATTAAGGAGCTTTTAACTGTGTGTGTGTGTGTGTGTGTGTGTGTCTGCCTGTCTGTCACTGTCTCTGTTTGTCTGCCTATCTGTCTGTCTCTGTCTGTCTGTCTGTCTGTCTGTCTCTGTCTCTGTCTGTCTCTCTCTCTCTCTCTCTCTCTCTCTCTCTCTCTCTCTCTCTCTCTCTCTCTCTCTCTCTCTCTCTCTCATATCAGTTTGCTCTCATGGAAACTGAAACGATTAAAGTAACACACTTCACCATTATCTAATCTCAACTCTTTACCCTCCTCCTCCTCTCTCTCTCTCTCTCTCTCTCTCTCTCTCTCTCTCTCTCTCTCTCTCTCTCTCTCTCAAAGCCTCCAGTCACCTCTTGGGGGATAGAACAAACGCAAAATCGTCACTCCGACCAGGGCGTCCTAAAACTGATATAGGGACCTTAATTGTAAAGTTGACGGTTGCAAGAGTAAGCAAGAGAGAGAGAGAGAGAGAGAGAGAGAATAAGAAATCGTCTTCGCACTTCAGGGATTCAATGCTTCCGGTTCAGTGCTTCCGGTTCACTGCTCCCGGTATAATGCTTCCGGTATAACGCTCCCGGTACAATGTTCCCGGTACAATGATCCCTGTACAATGCTGCTGGTACAATGCTCCCGGTACAATGCTGCCGGTACCATTTGATTATAAGGCCGAAGTCTCTTGCCCTGAGGCGTGATGCATTTAAAGACTGGGTATAATGAAGGGCAGAAATTTTCTCGTCATGCCTCATCTCTTCTACGTCACACTTTCCTAAGCTGTGAGAGGCCTGGTGTACTTCTCTGTCTAATATTTCACCTCTTCTGCTTTTCACTTTCCTCTGCTGGCTAATATTCCTGAGCTCAGAGAGGCCTGGTATGTTTCTCTGCCTAATATTTCACCTCTTCTCTTTCTCTACGATGCTGAGAGAGGCTTGGTATGTCTCTCTGCCCAATATTTCACCTCTTCTCTTTCTCTACTATGCTGAGAGAGGCCTGGTATGTTTCTCTGATTAATATTTCACCTCTTCTGCTTCCCACTTTCCTCTGCTGGCTAATATTCCTAAGAGGAGAGAGGCCTGGTACGTTTCTCTTTGACTTTCCCCTGCCATCTAATACTTGATGCTGACAAAGGCTTGGTATGTTCCTCTGTCCATAGATGATTCTGTTTGATATGATGCGTCAGGGAGGAAAGTGACGATCATGCCGTTTTTATGAAGTAGACGCAGTTGAATGGGACACCAACTTTTGTCCCAAATTGTACGGTTACGGTCAATAGTTCGTTTACACTGATACCAGAAATATGCAACGTCTGCACTAATTTACCTCGTATACTTGTGCAAAAAAAGAGGAAGAACCCAGGGCTGAAAGAATGCAAACTTCCTCTTCATAAAAAATGGGCACAAGGAAAGCCACATTCAAGACAGGTTTATTCCTCTCACCATCAGACGAATTTACTTCAAGGTTGCCAGAATAAACCACAGACGTCATCGCAGTGAAGGGGTTAAGAGGAGAAATGTGAGCCTCCTAGATCCACGCGAATAGGGTCCAGATTCTGAAATTTGCACCATTGTTCAGAACACGTTTATGTCACTCGATGTTTTTAAGATGATTTTGCGAAGATCTGCGTTGCTCCATTACACATTCTACATCAGAAGAGGTGGATATTTTAGTGAATTTGTGGGGTGGAGGGAGTGTGGAGTGAGGTAGTGTGGAGAAAGGCGGTGTGGAGAGAGGCGATATGGAAGGGAGAGAGTGTGACGTAACAGAGACAGTGTGAAGTAAGAGAAACAGTGTGAGTAGGAATAGTAATGTGGAATGGAAGAGGTGGTGTGGAGGAAGAGAAAAAAGAGGTGAACTAAAGACAGTGTGAAATTATAGTGTGGAATACAAGAAGCAGTGTGGAGTATGAGTGGTAGTGTGAAGTAGAGAAGGGGAATGATGGAAGAGATGAGGGATGTGGAGAAAAAAAAAGTGCTAAGTACGAGAGACGGTGAAAAAAGTTGAGACAATTTGAATCGAGAGAAATGATGTGCAGAATGAAATGCAGTGTGTGTGTGTGTGTGTGTGTGTGTGTGTGTGTGTGTGTGTGTGTGTGTGTGTGTGTGTGTGTGTGTGTGTGTGTGTGTGTGTGTGTGTGTGTGTGTGTGTGTGTGTGTGTGTGTAAAGAAAGAACCAAAGGCTGAGACTAGGCAGACTTACTTTCACCTTCTACAACTTTTTTTCTTGCTTTCTGGACCCTACCTCACTCCATCCTTAGGTGGGGAAGGAGGTCTGGATGATGATGATGATGATGATGATGATGATAATGACGATGATGATGATGATGACGATGATGATGATGATGATGATGATGATGATGATGACGATGATGATGATGATGATGATGATGATGATGGTAAAAGCGGCAGTGTGAAATGGTGAAAATGTCGAGTAGTGATCATTTTTAAGTAGCTAGGTGGATTTTGCGTGTGTGTGTGTGTGTGTGTGTGTGTGTGTGTGTGTGTGTGTGTGTGTGGATCAATTACAGGCACTTACAATACGAATCAGAGGCTGGTTTGTTCAAGGGTGTGTGTGTGGAGTGAAGGGAGTGGGGAGTGAGGCAGTGTGCAGTGTGAAAAGTGTGGAGTAGGACAGGCGGTGTGGAATGGGAACAGTGTGGAGTGGGAGAAGCGGTGTGGAGTAGTAACAATGCGGTGTAGGTGAGGCGGTGTGGAGAGATGGTGTGGAGTGGAGGAAAGGCAATGTGGAGCAGGACAAGCAGTGTGGAATGGAAGAGGCAGTGTGGAGTAAGCTGATATAGAGTGAGATGCAGTGCTGACGAACAGAAGCAATATGAAGTAAAAGAACAGTGTGAAATAAGAGAGTGTGGAGTACAAGCAGTGTGGAACAAGGGAGAGTGGAGTTTGAGAGACGGTGTGGAGTAGGCAGTGTGGAGGAAAAGCAGAAGCAGTGTGAAGTAAGGCAGTGTGGAGAGGAACATAAATATAAAGGGATAGCAATGATGGTATGGAATGAGGCAGTGTGGAGTAAGACAGTGTGGAATGAGGCAGTGTGTAGTATGAGGAGGACGGTGTGGAGTGTAAAGTGTGAACAGCAGGAACAGTGGGGAATCAGGCAGTGTGGATTAGGGATGGTGTGGAGTAATGCAGTGTGGAAGAGCAGAAACAGTGTAGAGAAGCATGATGAATTGAAATATGGCGGTGTGCAGTATGAGAGAGACAGTGTGGAGTATATGTGGTGTGGAAAAACCCAGTGTGGAAAGGCAAGAATAGTGTGGAATGAGGCAGTGTGTGGCATGAGAGAGAGAGAGAGAGAGAGAGGGTATGGAGTATGGAGAAGCAGAAGCAGTGTGGAAAAAAGGTAGTGTGGAGCAAGGCAATGTGAAGATGCAGGAACAGTGTGAATTGAAGCAGTGTGAAGTATGAGAGATGGTGACTAACCCGCTTGCTGGCTAATATGACACTGCCGCTCGCTGTCTCACACTTGGATAGCTTTAGAGTTGGGGGCAGAGTTGGGGGGGCAGGGTGGGGGAGAGTGAATTGAAAGAGAGAGGGGGGGGAGAGAGTACATACAGAGAATGGGAAGAGGAGAGAGGAGGGGAGAGAGAAGGGATAGGGAGGAGAGAGGAGCAGAGGGGAGGAGGAAGGGTAGAGGAAGGAAGGGGGAAGTTGGAGGAGAGGATTATGTAAGAGAAGCGAAAATAAATGGAGAAAGACGGCCTTTACCGAGGAGAGAGAGAGAGAGAGAGAGAGAGAAACTTTTCAAATAAGCAAGGGTGGTGCCACGCAGTAGTGACTGTGAGGTCTGTGAGGTTTGTTTATTTGAGAAAGGCAATTTATCTCTCCCGCTCTCTCTCTCTCTCTCTCTCTCTCTCTCTCTCTCCACACACACACACACACACACACACACACACACACACACACACACACACACACACACACACACACACACACACACACACACACACACACACACAAGCACACACATACATGCAATCTTAATGTGTACCCCATTTATCTCCTCTCTCTCTCTCTCTCTCTCTCTCTCTCTCTCTCTCTCTCTCTCTCTCAGCAACGAACACAAAGCTCCTTTCCTTACGCAAGCAAGGTCAATTGCATGCACTCTCTATTTGCAACATTTCGGGGGCTTCAAGTGGTGTGGTGTGGTGTGGTGTGGTGTGGTCTGGTCTGGCTGTGGTCTGGTATGGCATGATGTGGAGTGGAAAAGGGTCACTGCAGCGGTATTATTATTATATGTGGTGTGGTGTGGTGTGATGTGCTTTGGTGTGGAATGGGGTGGTGTGGTGTAATGTAGTGTAGTGTGGTGTGGTGTGGTGTGATGTGGTTTGGTGTGATGTGGAGTGATATGGTGTGGTGTGGAGTGGGGTGGTGTTATGTATTGTGGCGTGGTGTGGTGTGATGTGGTGAGCTGTGGTTTGGTGTGATGTGGAGTGATATGGTGTGGTGTGGAGTGGGGTGGTGTAATGTAGTGTGGCATGGTGTGGTGAGGTGTGGTATGCTGTGGTTTGGTGTGATGTGGAGTGATATGGTGTGGTGTGGAGTGGCGTGGCGTAATGTAGTGTGGTGTGGTGTGGTGTGGTGTGGTGTGGTGTGGTGATGTGCATAAAACATATCTTGGTCAGTATGGATCATTATACCTCTAGACTGATAACCTAAGCTGATCATGCTACCCTAATATTGCCATTTTGATGTCACACTTGTTTACTTCACTTTATCCTCTCTATCTCCCTCTCTCTCTCTCTCTCTCTCTCTCTTTATTTGTGGATCTGTCTGTCTAACTATCTATCTATCCGTCTGTTTGTCTACCTACTCTTCTTTTTTTTTTTAATAACAGAGCGGAGGAAGGAAAAAACAAATGAATAAAAAAAATAATCCATACACCAGATTACTGGTGTCCTCTGTTCATAATATATCTGTAACAGTTAGACTTGAACAGCTGTGGGTTGAAATTTGGAGGGAAACAACTCTGAGAAAGAGAGTTCCAGAGAGAAGCAGTTCGGGGAATGAAAGAATTCTGATAGGCAGAAGTTCTGCAATATGGCTGACTGACATTCCAGTCATGAGCGCTACCAGATGCCCGTGTAGCACGAGGGAAGGCATGGAGAGGTGGCACCATGGACGCAACTTCGCCTGAGCATTTGCCATAAAAATATCTGTAAAATAATGCAAGGGAGGCAACATTCTTTCTTACTTGCAGGGGAGGTAGTTTATTTGTAATGGCAA
The DNA here is from genome assembly GCF_032717465.1 of Coenobita brevimanus. Classification (NCBI taxonomy): domain Eukaryota; kingdom Metazoa; phylum Arthropoda; class Malacostraca; order Decapoda; family Coenobitidae; genus Coenobita; species Coenobita brevimanus. The sequence goes on from NC_137056.1 coordinate 2,366,956, forward strand.
GGTTGTTAATAATTCTAACAGCTTTGTTCTGAATTTTGTCTAGTTGTTTTAATGCAACCTCTCCACATCCATTCCACAAGGGTGAGCAATATTCAAGCTGAGAGCGCACATGACTCCTATAAATTATAGCTAACTGCTCATCAGAGAAGTTAAGGACTCTGTACAATAATCCAAGTTTCTTTGAGGCGGTTTTAGCAAGTAATCTAACATGAGAGGTCCAGCTGAGGGGATTGTTAAGTGAGAAGCCAAGAATTTCAATACTTTTGGAGATGGGAATATTAGTAGCACTGAAGGTAATGTACGAATCTGGCAATATCTGTCTATTAGTAAATTGTATATATTTAATTTTACTAGCATTAAAAGAGACAAGGTTGTTTTGTCCCCATTCACTGATCGTAGATAGGTCTTGATTTATGGAGATGGCTGTACTGAGTTGAGAGGTAGAGATATTAGACTTTGCAAATGGGTGTCAGAGTGTGAATGAACTATGTAGTGTTGAGTCATCTGCATATGAGTGGATGGGATTGTGGGTGACAGATAAGAGATCATTAATATGAACCAGAAATAGGGTTGGCGCAGAACTGACCCCTGCGGCACGCCGGCGTTAATCGAGTGGAAATTGGAATATACATCATCTACTTTTACTCTTATTTTTCTGTCACTAAGATATGAAGAAATCAAAGGAACAAAAGACGTTAGTCCATAGCAAGGGAGTTTGGACAGCAGGGAAGGGTGCCATACGCTGTCGAAAGCTTTAGAAATATCAAGACCTACTACATGAGTTTCTCCATGTAGATCACTTGATTGATGGTTGGTATGAGTTAGGAGATTGAGTATGTCAATGGTGGCTCTTTCATGGCGAAAACCATATTGTCTATCACTAATGAAGTTGTTGAATTCAAGATGTTTAAGAATGTGCTCATTAATTAAGGTTTCAAATACCTTACCAAGAGAAGATGTGACAGCTATTGGTCTGTAATCAGAGGGGTCAGAGGAACTTCCTTTCTTCGGAATTGGGTGGATATTGGCTTCTTTCCATGAATTTGGGAATGAAGAGGTACGTATGCATAGTCTGAATATTTTTCCTCCAGTTATCAGTGGCCGTCCTGTATATTATTTTCTTTCACTTCCTACTCCCACCGCCACACCCACGCCCACACCAGCAGTCAGAGCCGCTTCAGCAACATACAAAATACCACCAGCTGAATTTCTAGGCGAGCGCTTTTTATAGACAAGCCACTGAGCAAGAGTTAAAATACACCCATACACGTGGAGTAAACTACATAACATACTTTAACAATCTCATGGATGCTTGTTGACTTTTGGTGTGGTGTGGTGTGGTGTGGTGTGGTGCGGAGTGGTGTGGCTGTGGTGTGGTGTGGTGTGGCGCTGTGTGGTGTGGTTGTGGTGTGGTGTCGAGTGGTATGGTTTGGGATGGTCTAGTGTGGGCAAGTATGATGTGGTATTGAGTGGTGTAGTATGGTATGGTTAGTAGAGGTAACATACAAGAGGACGCTGACGTGTTAATTTAGCATAAATCGGAAAGGAAAAAGTGTTGCGGTATCCCAAAAGCTTATATTGAGCTGAATAAGATAGTAAGGCGTTAACGTGCAAAATAAATCGCTTAGAGAGAGGTGTTAGGGAAGCAGGTGGTAGCAAGAAGAGAAATGACGTCATCTTGAAAGGATTGTTTCGTTGTGTGTTATGCAGTGTTGTTAAATCTTAAGATGTGTGTGTGTGTGTGTGTGTGTGTGTGTGTGTGTGAGAGAGAGAGAGAGAGAGAGAGAGAGAGAGAGAAAGAGAGGGGGGGTAGCCTACTTGAAGACCTTTTTTTATGTTGATTTCAGACGATTTTTTTTCAGCTGAGAGAAAGGGTCAGAGTTGTTCTCTCTCTCTCTCTCTCTCTCTCTCTCTCTCTCTCTCTCTCTCTCTCTCTCTCTCTCACTTACAAAAATATACGAACACAAAAACACGACCAAGCATTTGCATATACACAGAAGAAAAAAAAAAAACACTCCAGCCCAAACACTCACTAGCACTGACACACACACACACACACACACACACACACACACACACACACACACACACACACACACACACACACACACACACACACACACACACACACACGTCATATCAGCCCTCCGTAATGTAACGCTGATATAACCTTTCCTTATCTAAGTTAGACCATAGATAAATAAAAAGAAAGAAAGAAATAGTTACCTTGGAAATCTGTCAAGGAGTACCTTCCTGGGGAGCTATCGAGACGCCTTCCCTTGAGAGATTATTTTATATTACACATCAATGTCTTTTTTGTCTGTTTTTGGTGCATGCTGTCGAGATTATGACAATATCAGTTACATACAGTCGTGAGCAAAAATTCTCCTAGACCTCCTTGCTCCGTCTCCCTTTTCGAGATTAATATACATGTAAATTGGAAGACAGCCACTTCGTAATTATTTTTGTTTTTATTTATTGATTTAGTAATTAATGGTTAGGCTTGCTTTTATTTTACTATTTAATATATGTATATATCTATATCTATCTATCTATCTATCTATATATTCTATTAATCTGGATACTGTTGTTAATTTTTTCCGGGTAGATGACCCTCAAGAATAACGACAGCCAACATTGAGTCCCCCCCCAAAAAAAAAAAAAAAAAAACTGGCTGCGCCCCTGTTTACATGCAGTTTTAATAGGATTTTGACCAAAATTGGTGAAAGGGTCTACAGGCAGACCATGACAAAGGCTTTTATTTTTTAGGGTAATAGGTCAAAGGTCAACGTCACAGGGCAAGGTCAGAGTTGAGAGAGATAGATGGATAGATATATTGATAGACAGACAGATAAACAGATCGACAGACAGACCAGCCCAGGTGTCGTGATATCTTGCATCTCAAAAACTAATTACGAAATTCTGAAGATAAGGAGATTGACCGTATCAGTGAGTAGCACCAGATAAGGCGCCTGAGTATAAGGGGTTAATTTATATAAACTGGATGAGGATAAGAGAGTTGAATATCTATGCCCCTTTCACCTTAACCTGGCTCAGATTTTCGTCCACTTGCAGCTTATTTCACGCAGCTCAGTGGCAGAAAAGACAGTGCGTTGGCTCTACTTTCCACAGTACATCTTCGTGACTAGCATTGTCTTCTAGTGGGAATATTTTGTTGCAACTCAGCATTCAAGATGGAGAGGGAGAGAATTAGCAAGTCATGGTACTATAAATGACGTAAGGAGGGGTTGATGGGAGGGAGAGAGAGGGAGGGAGAGAGAGAGGGAGAGGGAGGGAGCAGTCGGGAGAAAGAAAAAAGGAGGGAGGGGACAGGGCGAGAAAAAGATAGAGGAAAAGAGAGGGAGGGAGGGGGAGGCGGAAAAGAAAGAGGGAGAGGAAGGTAGAGGGATTGAAGGAGGGATAAAGAGGGAGAGGGAGAGGGAGAGGAAGGTAGAGGGATTGAAGGAGGGATAAAGAGGGAGAGGGAGAGGGAGAGGAAGGTAGAGGGATTGAAGGAGGGATAAAGAGGGAGAGGGGGAGGTAGAGGGGGAAGGGAGACTGGCGAAAGAGAGGGAGAGAAGGAGGGAGGAGAAAGGGAAATGGAGGAAGAGAGATAGGGAGGGGAAAGGGATAGCGAGAGAAATAGGGAGGGGAAAGGGGGAAGGAGAGAGGTACTGAAGGAGAGAAAGGGAGAGGGAGAGAGGGATTGGGGGAGGGAAAGGGAGAGGGAGAGAGGGACTGAGGGAGGGAAAAGGAGAGGGAGGGAGGGAGGAAGATAAGACGTCAAGAATGATCAAGACACAATGAACCAAACTGCCTCTTGCCGGTTTTATCCCGAACGTACAGTTGGATGCAAAAGTTCGCCCTCTATACCACTGCGTCTGCTTCACGCTTAGGGCATGTCCGTCACTTCGCTCCCTGACGCACCATATCAGAGAGAATCATCTATGGCCAGAGAAACACACCAGGCCTCGCTTTGCTTAGAAATATTAGCCATCACAGGAAAGTCAGTAGTAGTAGTAGTAGTAGTAGAAGTAGTAGTAGTAGAAGTAGTAGTAGTAGTAGTAGAAGTAGTAGTAGTAGTAGTAGAAGTAGTAGTAGTAGTAGTAGTCCAGAAGCCAAAAGGAAAACGGAAAAGGAGGTGAATTTTTATCAGGAATCTCAACGAAAATGAATCCAAACCTCATTTCCGAAGGTTAAATATTATATACTCTGTCCTTTTTCTTTTCTTTTCTTTTCTTTTTTGTCTGTCTGCCACCATATGATTTTATTTACCTTAAGCTAATGCTAGTGACGGGGTTGATTTAGCTGAGGAAAGATATATAAGACTCATTCAATTTAAAATAGTGTCGCCTAAGTTGAGCATCATCGTAATTTAGTGGTAAGATTTAGGGGGAAAAGAGAGAGCATCATGGTACAGTATGGGTATGCTTTTATTTTTATTTCATTTATTTTTTGCGTACATTCTTACTTCCTACGGACGATTTTATTCAGCTTAAGAACTACCTCTTGTACGGAAGGGGTGAAGGCTCCTGGTGACTCATGCAGTATCGTCTAGAGGCGGGAAGAGTCACTTTAGTCCTTTCACTTTCATTTGGTTTAGATTTTCGTCGATTTGCTTGTTATTTCACGTCGCGCAGTGGTAGAAAAAAAAAGTGCTACGGCTCCACATCCTTTTTATGGCACTTCATCGTGGCTAGCATCACATTCTAGTCTTAATCTAGTGGTACAACTTAGCATTCATGACGGAGAGAAGACAATTCTAGGCCCGGATGGAGTCAGTTGAGTCTAGTTTTACGCGCAGGCAGCCAAGTGTCAATGAACTTGCTAAATTTGTGTTAATTGGGTAAAAAGATTCTCTGCTTATCTATTTTGTTTACTTCAAGATGCATCTCCTGTATTAATGGTGTCATATGATTCTCTGTTTATTATTTTATTTGACTCAGGAAGCATCTCTGGAATTAATGATGTCAAATAATTCTCCGTTTATCTATTTTATTTAACTCGGGAAACATCTCTTGAATTAATGACGTCAAATAATTCTCTGTTTACCTCTTCAACACCATCTAGCGGCGGAAAGGGCCACTACATTAGGTACCTAGGAGTATCGATCTGCCAGGGACAATTACGCCTTCTTTGTATTAATATGTATGCTTTCCCGCTAGCGTAGTTCCCTTCGTGTCCTACTACGGTATACACACGCATACACCTTGATCCAGTGTGTCATGGGGCCCGTATTCTTGTCGTTTACCCCCTAACACCTCTTCCTTAGCGATTTATTCGTGGATCCGGCCGTTTGATATAATTTTGTACGTTGTTTATGAAGGGTATGATGATCTCGGAATGACCTAAATAACACTAAAGATAATAGCAAGGTGTTATAAGCAAAATAAATCGCTTAGGAAAAGGTGTTAGGGAGCTGCCTCAACTGACGAGAATACGGGCATTGGTGTGTGTGGAGAAAGTTGGCAGGATTTTGTGGGACTGAAGAGGCAAGTGGATTTTGTTAAGGAATTGTGGATTATGTGGACTAAATTGTAAAGGAAGATTAGATGCATTCTTGTGGAGTGTGGATTTGTGGATTTGTGGAGGTAGATGAGGTGGATGATCGTGGAGGTATGAAGTGGAATTTATGATGAAAGATAAGTGGAGTTTCATAGGCTAAGTGGAGTTCGTGGACCGTGAAATCTGTGAGGTGAATTTAGGTGAAATTTGTTGTGAGAGATATTCGGGATGTGTTAATTGTTTGCAAAATCTGTGAAGGAAAGTATATGCAATTTGTGAAAGAGATTAGCAACAATTCGTGAAGGGAGATGACCGTATGTACAGTATAATTCGTGATGGAAGATCAAGTAAAGGGAGAAGGGAGAGTGTGAGGGATTCGTGAAAGAACTACGCATTCGTACTTAACACCCTGAATCAGTGTGAGGGTCAGTTTTAGGCCAGTCTTTGCTGTTGGCAGACGATTTTATTTGTGCTATGGAATGGATGCCGAAACTTCCCCAAAATCAGTGACTTTGGTAGCCATAGAAAATACCCAGAAGTAAATACAAACAGCTTAATAAGAGACTGCGAAGTAAGAGTAAGTGCGTTAAGAAGACTACCAGCGCTTGCTCATGAGATGGAAGTCAAAAGTCTGCTTCAGATCCCTACGAGACTAAAATCGACAGCCAGAGGACCTTACGTGGGCTGAGAGTTGGGTGATCTGCATTGACGTTAAGAGGTAGGCGTTACTGATACTCTGGGTGTAATTGTATCCTGTCCGTGATGATGGAGAAGGATAATTGTTTTTGCTGTTTGTATCTTTTGCTCTGTGTATCCGCTTGTCCATTTGTCTGTCTGTAGTTCTGCCTTTCTGTCCTTTTGTCTGTCCTTGAATATGTCTCTCTTCTTTTTTGCACTTACGTCTATATCTGTCTATCTGCCAGTCTGTCTGTGGCTTTCTGTCTATCGGTCTGCCCTTTCTATCAGTTTTCGTGTATCATTCTTTTCGTCTGCCTATTTCTGTCTACCTACCATGTTGTCTGTGTCGATACATTTCTATAATATGTCTGTCTGTGTGTGAATCTGCATGTTTCAAAGTCTGTCTATGTCTGTCTGTGTGTATCTGCCTGTTTAAAAGGCTGTCTGTCTGTCTGTTTCTATCTCAGTGCATCTACCTATACATCTGTGTACTGCATCTGTTTTTCTCGCAATACTCCCTTATCTTTGTTTCTTATCTGCATATCTTATCAATCCACCTGTTTATCTGCATCTTTGCACTCATGTATAAATGTATCTTTGAAAGTATGTGTATGGTTGTATGTGTGTATGTATGTATGTGTGAATGCATGCACTTTATGTCTGTCTGTCTTTCTCTGTGTAGGTATAACAGTATTTACGATTGTCTGTATGTATGTACGGTATGTCTGTCTGTCTGTGTCTGTCTGTCTACCTATAGATAGATAGATGGACAGACAAATACTTAGACAGACACAAGGAGACACAGGAAATCCTTTGCAGTGTTGATGGAATATATTTTAAGTGATAATTCAAGGATGCGTATTTTCACAAGCATTAATTTTTTTTTTCGTGTTCCAGTTTCATTACTTCATTATTCATTTGATTATTTTACTTTATCAGTGCCCTTATATAATTCTATTCTGTATTTTTGTTACCGTATTGATCTTGTAATAATTCTTTTTGTGTATTTTTTTTTCCAGTGTTCAGGTACCATGATCCTTCTCCTTCTCCACGTGTTCTGGTACAGTTTCTTTCTGCCAGTGTTCTAATATAATGCCTTGGTGTTCCATTCTTACCCTCTCTTCTGAACTAATTCCTTATGGTTCTCTTTTCTAGTCTTTGGTATAATTTTATCTTTTTTTTTCGTTTACCCCGTGTTCTAATGTTATGTACAGTATTTGTATGTTTTTATTTACTATAGTTTTCAGGTATGTAATTCATCTCCTTGTTCTGGTATAACTTCTTGGTCTTGGTGTTCCGGTGTTCTAAAAGACGATACAGGTTTAGGGTACAGTAACTTTTCCGTGTTCTGTTATCATTCTAGTGTTCAGATGTTACTTCATGTGTGGCTACGTTGGGTGAAATAATGTCCTTGTGTTCTCTTCTTATTTCAGTGTTCAGATAGTGTGTGACTGGAGCAAAGCTGTTCCCTTAGTGTTCTGTTCTTGTTTGTGTTTAGTTATTTCAATGTGTAAAGTGAAATATCTTGTGTTCTGTTATTATCACAGTGTTCAGATACGGTTCTATTTGTTTCTCATTTTCTTATCTCAGTGAATCATGTGGGCGGTGAGTTGATGAGCCGCCATTATGAGTGAGGTGGCACGACGCATCTCCGCTTGCACACCCCACCAAGTTGCTAAGAGGGCGTCTGTAGGAGCTGCCGACCCCCCAAACCCCCCCTCCTGTACTCCCAGTGGCCCTAATACCCCTTCATGCACCCCCAACACCCTCTCCTGCATCCCCCACCCTGCCTTCCGCCTCCCTTCCCCATCCCTTTCTTCCTCCATCCCTTCCCCCTTCCTTCACGCTTCAAGTTTCCAGCAGTCTTCCCCTCAGCAGTTGTCTTCTTCCTCTTTAATACACAACCCCTCCTCATCTTCCTCCTCTTTTCCATCCCCCTCTTCCTTTCCCTCACCAACCCCCTTATCCTCTCCCTCCCCATCTCCCTCTTCATTCCCCTCCCCATCCCCTTCTTCCTCTCCTTCCCCTTTCCCCTTACCCTTCCAGCCAAAACGCTTCTCCCTAACTCCAATCCCCGTATCTGGCAAACCAGGGCCCATCTCCAGCCGCCGTGCGTCTTATGATCTCCCGGGCACCCCACCGACACATCCACGGTCTGAAGGGAAGCGATTTTCCCTGGACGTGTCTTGGCTTCTTTCCAGCACCACAACCCACGACCATGGCCTATCGTCAATATCTCCCAGTGCAGGACAGACGTTGCCATCACAGTCTCTCCATTCCTCCCCACTGCCTCCCCCACCCTTCCTCTCCCCTCCCCAGCACCCACAACCCTTTCTCTCCCCCTCACCTCCATCCCAACCCCATCTCCCTCCATCATTACAGAAATTGCTTCCCTCGCCACCTAAGATATTTTCCTTCACGCCTTCTCGCATCTGTCCCTCCCACTCGTCCCCCAACCACTCGTCCCCCTCCCTCCCACTCCAACATTCGACCTCTCACCCACTCAACTCGTCCCTCTCCCTCCCACTCCAACGATCACCCTCCCTCCCACCTCACCTTGATCACAAGAGAGAACATGACAAGGATGAGGAAGGTGAAAAGGTAAAGAGGAAGAGGTCGCTGCAGGTCCCCAGGATAACACTTGATGTAGCGGACACCAGTAAGTATGGAGGAGTATTTTTTTATCCATCTTTATCTTTGCCATCAGCTCGTTTTCCATCCGCAGTGTGTGGGGCTCAGATAAAAGAATTGATAAACATGAAAGTTATGTAAGAGATTGCTGAAATTTTTTGTAGCAAATGGAACTAATATTGCTGTGAAATATGGGCATAAAACTCAGTCTACGCAGTCTACAGATATTAAAGAACCATCTATCCTTGTATACAAAACGGACAGTCTATTCCCAAGCTTCACCTGATATCTCCTGTTGTCTTTTCGTTTTGTCAGCCCCACCATCGTCAGAGGTTGCAGCCTTAGACTCTGGCCACATCACGAGCCTAAACAGTTTGTCCGTACACCACAGCCATCACCACAGTCACCACCCAACACACCACAAGAGGAAGAGTCATAGCATCTCGGGCTACCACAGAAGGCTCAGCTCTGTCTCCAATGTGTGGGAGGGCGGGAGGAGGGACTCTGGCATGTGGGAGGGTGGGAGGAAGGATTTTATTGAAAGGAGAAAAAGAAGTGTCCCTATCCCGCCTCGCCGAGCATCATGGCACGCCCTCACCTTCTCACCTGCTGCAGGGTCCTTTTTTCCACACGCTGGGGTTTTTACACCCTCGTCTAAAGATCACACATTCAGGTAAGCATGACAGAAATATATACCATTAGGATGTAAACTTTACAATTATATATAGTGGAGGTGATGGTGTAGTCGGAATTACACTTGGTTCACATCCGGGAAATTTTGAGCTTAAATCCCAGGGCGAAAATTAGACCTTTGAGTCGAGTCTCATTGATCCCAGCCTGTCATCACATAAAGCTGAAATAGGGACCTGCATGTTTAAGTAGATGGTTGCTTGTTGTTGGGGGAATACTTGCTGTGTGTTTTTCTTGTCATTTTTTAATCTCATATATTTATTTTTTTGCATAGGTTTTGACACAATTCCGAGACAGCGTGAGAGAACTTTTTGCCATAGCTGTACTACACCTGTCTAATCCAATCAACAGGTACTCACCCGCTTTCCCTGTTTCGAATCTCCGGCCCTGCCCCACCCACCGCACCCCAAGGCCATCCCCGAGGCTAGGCAGTCCGTTCCCTTGTCCACCGCCGCCCCTGGGAGCCACCTTAGGACGAGGGGGGTTCGGCAAGGTCAAGGTTGGCAGCTATAGAGGTGAGGTGGATGGATAGATGAATGGATCAATGAATGGATAGATGAGGTGGATGAATAGATAGATGAATAAATGGATGGACAGGTGGACGGATAGGTAAATGGGTAATGGAGAGACTTGTAGATAGATCAATAAATAGATGGGGGATACGGATAAACAGCTACATACAAATAGGTAAATGGTAAATGCGAATAGGACATCATTTCGTGAAGTAACCCCTTCTTTCCGCTTACCTGTCTTTTTCTTTGTATTTTTTTCTTGTCTTCTAAAGGTTTCACGTAGATTATGAGACACTTTTTGAGTTGGAGGGGTTTTGGATAGTTTTCATTAACCCTTCCACCTCTAGAGATCGTTCCCAAGCTGAAAAAAATCGTCTGGTGAGGAAGCGCTTAAAAGAAAAGTCACCGATTTTTTAACGGGGTTCAATTTCTCTCTCCACTCAGGGACGAAAGTGGCGGTGAAGGTGCTCCGGGGGCGTCGGGCTGTCTCCACCTGCGCCCGAGAAGCCCTGGCCCTGCCCCTACCCCCCTGCCCCTACCTGTTGTCCCTGCTGGCCGTCGTCACCCCCGCCCCACCCTGCCACCGCTTCGCCAGGGTGCAGTGGGGCGCTGAGCAGGGAGGCAGGGTGAGTGGATTTAATTAGGATCGATTTTATTGATAGTATTATCATTTATTTTGCAACCATGTCATTATTTTTTGTAATAATCTTTTGTAATTCTTTTAAAGATGGACAAGATGTTACTTTTAGGAGCTGTTGTTCTTGTTCCTCAGCCCCAGCCTGCCTGGCCGAACAGACCCGTCGACCACAGGTATGCAACTGCTTCTACAGGGCCGCCCTACAGGTGCAGTGTAGGGAACCAACCCGCACTGTGTTTGCTCCTCACTAGGGTCGGAACAGTGTCTTTCCCACGGCGAGTGTCATGGAAATATGAGGAAGTTTGGCTCCCGAGTGGACGCCGCAGCTGCTCCATCAAGAGTCACAGCACCACCACGTGTAGAAGTGAAGAGTTTTAATGCAGTCTTAATTTCAGGACCAACTTCTGCCCCTGAGTACGGTGGCATCTTTATTCCGGCTGCCCCTGGACGATTTTTCTGGCCCCGATGATGAGGGTGAGAGTGAGGGTGAGGGTGAGGGAGGGCCAGGGTGGGGGCTGGTGGTGAGTGAGATGTGCTCCCCCCTCACCCTTCTCTCCCTCATCAATGACGTATCTCTGCCTCTCCCCATCACCACAAAACTAAGGTGAGGAAACTAACGTGGAAACCATGAGTAAGGGTTGCGGTTTAAGCTAGGAATTAGATTTTAGAATTGTTAGTACTGAAGCCATCTATCTCTCCGCACCTTCTCTTCATTGCTTTCCCCTATCTTTAACATTATTTGCCCACCTCTATCTCTAACCCTGTCTCTGTCTCTCTCCCTGTCTCTCTCTCTCCCAGATTCCTGCACGAGCTGGCTAGTGGTGTCTCCTTCCTACACAGCCACGGGCTAGTACACCTGGACGTGAAGCCTGCCAACGCGCTACTTACTCACCAGGGACGCCTCAAGCTGGGAGACTTCGGCTGCTGTAAGGACATGCATGGGGACGAGGAGGACCCGGTATGGCATTGTGATTTTTTTTTTCGGTACTAGTGAGATTTGTATCCTTTTTCCATTGGAGCATATTTTATTTATTTATTTATTTTTTAGTGTTGTCCATTAAGGTGAAAAAAGTGGGAGAACCAGTAGAGAATTATAGGGGAAGTATTGATCTATTTTTTTGCTCAAACACAACTGTACAACTAAGTCAGTGCCGCAAGGAAATAGTAATGTTTTTTAAAAGATTTGCGCTACAAACTCTTGCCGGTAACCAAGAATAAATACCTATATAAGATACTAGGAATAACGTTTACTTTTGTCCCATGCAGGTTGTGGGTACAGTGGTGTATCAGGCCCCCGAGGTGCTGCGTGGTGATGGCCGGGGATGTGCTAGTGATGTGTTCTCCTTGGGTATCACCACGTGGCACCTCCTCACGCGCACCTGCCCATACCCACACCTACACCCGCATGTTGTTATTTACCAGGTGAGTAGCTGGCAGGATAACTTTGCTGAATAACTACTTGTGATTAATTTTTTTACTTCTGAGAGTGAATTAAGATATTCCTGATTAACTTTACCTTTTCAGAGAAGTTTGCTCTGAGAAAATACTAAATTTACTTTATATTAATCTGACTAGATAATTATAAGGAAACTGCCAATTGACTTTGGAACACTATATTACGTGATCATAATAATTAAAATCCTCACTCTAATCCCTGCCTAAAAAAATGGAGCGAGGTAAGATCCAGAAACAAAGAAGAAAGCACAAAAGTTTTCCCAATCAATCGTTTTCAACACTTCTGTAAGCTATTATTCCCCTTCAACAAGCCTTCTATTTCTTCTTCAGGTGGTGCGTCTCGGTCTCCGTCCTCCCGATCATCACCCTCCTATCTCGCCTCCAACCTACCTGGACGCCCTGCTCTTCAACTTGGCTGTGAGGTGCTGGGCCGAGTTTCCAGAGGCCCGGCCTACTGCTGTGTCGCTTTGTCGTACCTTAGCGATTATGCGTTTGGCGGGTCCATCGAAGTTCCCAAGATCTAGAGATGAACTTGAGACTAACTTGCACTCAGAATTGAAAGAACATTATTTCTGATTTTGTTCCATTTTTTAGTTTCCAGTAACCCATCTCACTTTTGCTGATTTGTCAAGCTTTAGCCATAATGAGTTTGATGGATCCATCGAAGACTAATGTATCTTGAAATTAACTTTAAAACTAACTTAAAACTGACTTAGTCCAGAATTAAAAGAACTTGACACTGATTTTGTTCTGTTTTTGAGTTTCCAGATGCCTGGCCTGCCGCTACATCGCACTTTCAGATCCTAGCCATCATTCACTTGGCAGTTCTGTTGAAGTCTGGTATATCTTGAAGCTAACCTGAAAGTAACTTGAGGCTATCTTGTTTTCAGGACTGAGCAAGCTTGGACTTGATTCTGTTGTATCTATGAGTCTTCTGGAGCACACCCCACAACTACATTGCTTTGTTGAACCTTTGTGCTTATGCATTTGTATGCGTCCTTAAGTCCCAAAGCTTTGGAGACAGACTTCGGTCTAAACTGCATCCAGAACTGAAGTGTGTCCTGATTAGAGAGGGTAAACTTTGATTTTTGTTCTGTTCTTGAGTTTCAGCCACCTATAATCACTTTGCTGATATTTAGCAGTTACATGTGAAGTTGGTTCATCGATGTCATATGCAACACCTCTCGAGTATTGATTTTATTTTATTTACATCCCATATTAAGGGAACTTTAGGTTTGATTATGCTCTGTTTCTGAGTTTCCCGCAACCCATCCCACTGACGCATCATTTTGTTGAACCTTTGCGATTAGCCATTTAGCCAGTCTTGTGTCTCGTAACACTGACCTGAGACTAACTTACGTCTACTGTAGATTTAGGAAAGTGCATCTAGACGTCAGAGATCTTGAGCACTGAAGCTGCCCTTTTTCCTCTCGTAATTTCTTTGTCTGACATTAGATATCAGGCATTTGGTAGGTTCCTTAGAATCTCTGCGTTGTTGAATCCAGGTTACTAACGTTTTGCTGGACCCTCAAAAGTTCTGTGTATCTTAAACTTGAAACATATTTGCATTCAGACTTGAGACACAATGAACCTTTACTTACTTGTCTTTGAGTTGCCATCCACCTACATCCATTGAATAATTTTGGTTATTGTGCATTTGGAAGGTCTCCTAAGTACAGTGTTGTGTACCTTAAAACTAATTTGAAACGAACATTCATTCAAACTCAAGGGAACTTACACATTCTGATTGCCCACTTTTTTTTTTTCTTTAAATTATTATCTAGGTAGCCAGCTCACCGATTCATGGCTTTTTCAGCTTTGGCCATTATGTGATTGGCTGACCTCTTGACATCCTCCTTACCTTCAGAATAACGTACGATCTCATGCTTCAAGATTGAGGCCTCTTTAATTTTGCCTTTTTTCTAAGTTTTTCATTTTTCAGTTTCTCACCCAACCAGTTCATCTCTCTGAAGCTTTAATTTAACTGCATTTTCTACCATTTTGGCCTTTTAAAGTTGATTTGCATATTTTTCATTAATTTTAGTGTACTTACATTCTTAAGCTGATGTGTTATTATTAGCCTAATATAGCAGCATTTTTCTTAGTTTAAATATAGATTTTAGTTTATTTTCATCATTGATTCATATACTGCTTTTAATATATTTATCTTAGTAAATTTTCATCATCTTTTGTTTTATATATGCTTTGAAAATTGGTTTGCATTTTTAAACTGATTGCATGGCCGTGGATTTTTGTAGTGTATTCACGCAGTTTTATAGTTTTGATGTTTCATTTTAGTAGCTTGAGTGTGCGTTTATTTCTTACTATGTTGCACAGTTTTACCGGAGGATTACAGAGTCCATGTATATTTCTCTTTAGTGTTAATATCATCATCATCATCATCATCATTGTTTTTTTGTTAAAGATATTGCTACTACCATAGGTCTCGGGTTTACCACATAACCAAATACGCGTAGCTAAATACCTCAATTTCTCTTGTTTTGGATAATGCACCATGGTTAATTTCGAAAGTAGGTTAATTGAGCCTAGATTTACGTTCCTTAAAAGTCTGAAAACTTGCCACTTCTGACTGTTCATTTTCTTCATTCCTCGTTCATCTCTTGACTAATTTGCTGGTTGATATTATTTGAAAAGTATTAAGTTTTGGTGCAGTTCACAGTATTGTTTGTGGTCACATATCTGTCGAAAGTTTAGAAATAATCTTTAGTTTTGCATATCCTAAGCTTATATTTTACTTTCATATTTTATTTCTTATGTACAAATGTATTTAAGAAGATATTGTAATACTTAAGGTACACACGAGTGTTGTATATAAGAGTTAAATCTGGGGCGCTGTATATTATAGCTATTAAACTGGTCAATACTTGGTTGCTTTTAACATTCCAGATAATGAACACAAATTCCAAACTAGTTATTCACTCCCTACAATGACAGCTTTTTTCCCCTGCTTATTTCCAAAGATTTGGCACCTCCAGATTATACGTACATTCTTTCACTGTGCTCACAGCAACTCACTGTACTTCGTTTCATTCATTCATTGATTTAAAATCCTGTTTCATTAGTAAGGGGATGCGTCCATTATGGTGTGGCAGGGGTAAATCAGCTCTGCTGCCGGGCCCTGCTGCAGATGTAGCTGATTGCACTACGCAGTTGACCCTCGTGCAGTGTGGTGCGTTGAGGATCTGTCCCTTCATCCCTTGGGGCTAAGATACTAATGAACGTGTGTGTGTGGATGAGTAAATTGGGAGTGTGTCGTCCTGTCTCGGCTACCCCCTTTTCTATGGGGAAAGCAGCCTAGGTATATAGATAGATAGATTTCAAAGCCCATGAAGTGTGAAGGAAATACTGACCAAATCTCAAACTTTGCCTCTTTAGTGTGATGGTGCCATTAATATCTCAGTCTGGTTTAACCCAGACGATTTTATTCAGTTCGAGAACTACCTTTTTGACTGAACGAACAAGTTCCATTAACTCTACTTCATTGACGAAGAATTTTCTACTTACATTTGCTGCCGGTAAGCAATTTTGTTCAGAACAGGGAAGAACCAACCTGGTGGTGAGGGGATTAACTTTTACATGACATATCATGATACCAAAACAGCCTGTAGAACTTCAGAAGTCCTTTATTGCTCAAACGTTTCCTATAGACCTCACATCCAGTTTTAGTTAATTCCTAAACTGTGGTAGGTTTCAGTGAGCTGAAAAAAGGCATCTATGGTCAAGCTGAAATGAAATATGAAGCCATTTATTCTTGTCGAATGTGTTAATCGTGGCAGTTTTTGATCATCCTGGTACCCTGGGTTTCTTTTGAGTGCAGTAAAATTTTTCGTTGGCTGGGAAAAAAAAAAAGGGTAATTCGCACCCAAAGGGTTAGAGGTCCGCCAAAGACAGTGACTATAATGTTCACAATAGCCCTTCGGAGCACTGGATGCAAAGGCAAACACCACTATAATCTCAAAAGCCCTTTATGGTTCAACAATCCCTTGTAGTCCTCAAATTCGGAGTTTCAGTTATCGATCTGACAAGGACAGTAGCTGCCCAAAGATGTCCATGGAGAGGTGGATGTAGAGACAAATAACAATAAAACAGCAGAAGCCTAATAAGGCTGTACAGTCCTCAGTATAACTCAGATGTGGAGTAGTTGTTAAGATCTGACAAAGGCAGTGACTGTGATGCATAAAGACCCGCATGAGACAGTGGATTTAAAGGTGAACGAAGAAGTTAACACTAGTTGAGAAAGTGACAAAGCATCCTCTAGTAATAAAAACACCATAAAAATCTCAGGAACCCTTTATTGATAAAAAAAAAAAAAAAAAATCCCTATCAGACCTCGCATTTGGAGTTTTAGTTAACTAGCCCGACAAAGGCAGCGGCTGTGGTGCTCATAGACGCCCATGGAACAGTGGATGTAGAGGCGGCCGTAGGACTCGACGCCAGTGGACATGGTAATGTCGTTGAGGAAGGCATACTCACCCATTTCGTGAGGGTGGCCTGGTTCCCACATGTTGGACTGCAGGGAGAGGGCCTGGCCATTTGTTTGTTCCCAGTTTCCATCAACTTTCTCTACTCCAATCCACATGTAGGGGTGGGCTTCGAATGTTGCCCCTGTTTGTAGAGGGACACGTTAGAGGGTTTGGCTAGCATAAAGGAAATTTTACTATCATCCAGGTTCACAACAGTTAAAGGACAGGTGATTGATCTGTGACCCGAGTGACAATATATGATTAAAAAGCTTACCCTGCTTCTTGGGGATTCAAACTTACAATTACCATATCATCATTACCCTGTCAAGCATCCCTAGGCCACCAAAACACAAGAAAACTGCTATTAACCTATTTATTCATATAAATTTCCCTTTTATATTCAAGTGGCACGAGTAGCCACTATGCAATCCACGTAACTCACAAATATCCCACAGTGCCCATCCAGTTCCATGAATATCAGTTGCATCAATGTCTATCTATGTGGTTGGCAATAGCTTCAAGGTGATCTTTGTTGCTGAATGGGGGAATATGTAGTGACCCATATTAAATCAACTTTATGCTCAGTATTATGAAGTACCCAATTATATTCACGTAATTCCTAGTTATCCAATACATAACAAGTTAAATATTCACGTAATTCCCACATATAGCTCATTAAAATCATCTGATCCACTAATGCCAAACAGTATCAGGTGGTGAAGGCTTCCATTTCCATATTTCATGTGATTGTCTACTTATATTCACGTCTTCAGTATGCATCCTTGTGACTTCACTTAACCCCTCAGTATCCACTATAACTCCTTTTGAAATTTCATACCCTACTGACATCAAGCGACGTGGTAGAGAGAGCTAAGTGTTGTCAAATGTGGCATTATCTAGCTTTTCCTCTATTGAATTCACATTTGCCAAAGCTCATTGTCACAGTTACTCACATGATGGACAGTATTTACTACATAGTGCATTAAAATCACCCAACATACCAACATCGAGCCATGTGGTAGAGAAGGCCTCCAGGTGTTCAGCGTCATCAAAAGTAGCGATATCAACAGTTTCGTCGGCTGATGTCATGTCCTGGCAGTACCCCCGGCACTCAGCCCAGGTCATGTTCACACCAGGCATGTCAATTACAGTAAAGCATGCGCCCCCTGACTCGAAGAAAGGGGCTGTGCATTGGGCGGCTGTGGGAATGATAATAAAGACTGTATTTTGACCCATCTGGGAAGAGCACAATCAAGAAAATATACCCAAAACAGCAGTTACCATTTAGAAAGAAATTCTCGTCAGCAAAAGGTGTAAAGCAGTCATAAAAGAAGTACTGTTACGTGTACCTATACAGAAAGTATGCACAATCAGTGAAAGTATAATCACAGATTTGCAAACTTTTTGTGGAAAGAAATATGAATCACGGACAAGGTGTTATTTAAAGTACAGTAGTATCATAATGTACTGGAATGTATTGCCAAAAAGTTAGTGACAAATTGGCCAAAAAAATAAATAAATAAATAAATAAAAAAAAAAGCTATGATTCAGTGAAAAGTTGTGGACATAGAAAGCTATATTTATTGGGAACTTATTGATAAACGAAATGTAATCTGTTATTTTTTTTTTTTTTTTAACAAGGAATGTTGTAACCCATACCAGCAAAAGATGTATCGTACCACTGACGGGATAGTGAACAGGTAAAGTTTTCCCTTTGTCTAGTAGATATACCTAACAGCTCTTAATTAAGAATATTATTACGGTATGCCATTATTTGTCTTTCAAGGCGTCAGTGAGTCATGATGATGATAAATAGGTAACGCTATTAATGAAGAGTGGACCAAAGAAACCTTGCTGCCTGATAGAAAGTAACCTGTTTGACAAAGATATTCTACTCCATTTACGAAGTTGATAGTAGGCTAAATGAGGCATCATTATACTATCTGAAAAGTTTACAAAAGGTGTTGTTCATTACAAAATTGCTGTCGAAAGAACAGTTCTTATACGTTTAAAAAGTTCTTGCAAACTAAAATGAAATAATTCATTGAACCTGGAGACATCTTCTAAATTTTCTGTCAGACGATTTTCTTCACCTTAAGATATACCTTTCAAACTGCAGGGGTTAGGTATGGCAATGATTTACGCCTTCACCATGAGAGGCCTTTGCTAAGCCTAATTTAAACATGTGGTGGCAAAATAAGCTAAGGGGGACGTCAACCTGTTATTAGATTAAAATTCGACCATAATCACCTACCAGCAGAGGCCACAAAAGCAGCCAGGATAAGATGTGTTAGGAGAGACATGTTTGCTTGGTTTGCTATGAGGGAGTGCTCTGCTGAAGGCCCATGTCCCTGTCCTATATATATACACACAGGCACCACAGTCCTCTCGATAAGGCCTCGTCATGTAGTCACGTTTCTGGCATGGGTAAATTGCATCAGGTTGGGAAAATGTAAGGTGGGAATCTCAGGGTGCAAGAGAGAGAGAGAGAGAGAGTGTGTGTGTGTGTGTGTGTGTGTGTGTGTGTGTGTGTGTGTGTGTGTGTGTGTGTGTGTGTGTGTGTGTGTGTGTGTGTGTGTGTGTGTGTGTGTGTGTGTGTGTGTGTGTGTGTGTGTGTGTGTGTGTGTGTGTGTGTGTGTGTGTGTGTGTGTGTGTGTGTGTGTGTGTGTGTGTGTGTGTGTGTGTGTGTGTGTGTGTGTGTGTGTGTGTGTGTGTGTGTGTGTGTGTGTGTGTGTGTGTGTGTGTGTGTGTGTGTGTGTGTGTGTGTGTGTGTGTGTGTGTGTGTGTGTGTGTGTGTGTGTGTGTGT
Source organism: Coenobita brevimanus (assembly GCF_032717465.1). Taxonomy (NCBI): domain Eukaryota; kingdom Metazoa; phylum Arthropoda; class Malacostraca; order Decapoda; family Coenobitidae; genus Coenobita; species Coenobita brevimanus. The sequence continues at coordinate 2,386,355 of NC_137056.1, forward strand.
GTGTGTGTGTGTGTGTGTGTGTGTGTGTGTGTGTGTGTGTGTGTGTGTGTGTGTGTGTGTGTGTGTGTGTGTGTGTGTGTGTGTGTGTGTGTGTGTGTGTGTGTGTGTGTGTGTGTGTGTGTGTGTGTGTGTGTGTGTGTGTGTGTGTGTGTGTGTGTGTGTGTGTGTGTGTGTGTGTGTGTGTGTGTGTGTGTGTGTGTGTGTGTGTGTGTGTGTGTGTGTGTGTGTGTGTGTGTGTGTGTGTGTGTGTGTGTGTGTGTGTGTGTGTGTGTGTGTGTGTGTGTGTGTGTGTGTGTGTGTGTGTGTGTGTGTGTGTGTGTGTGTGTGTGTGTGTGTGTGTGTGTGTGTGTGTGTGTGTGTGTGTGTGTGTGTGTGTGTGTGTGTGTGTGTGTGTGTGTGTGTGTGTGTGTGTGTGTGTGTGTGTGTGTGTGTGTGTGTGTGTGTGTGTGTGTGTGTGTGTGTGTGTGTGTGTGTGTGTGTGTGTGTGTGTGTGTGTGTGTGTGTGTGTGTGTGTGTGTGTGTGTGTGTGTGTGTGTGTGTGTGTGTGTGTGTGTGTGTGTGTGTGTGTGTGTGTGTGTGTGTGTGTGTGTGTGTGTGTGTGTGTGTGTGTGTGTGTGTGTGTGTGAAACGTGCTTATAAAAAGATTTGTACCATCATTAAAAAAGATTGCATATTTAGAGTCCAGTGGTTATGAAAATGAGAGAGTTCTGCAGACATAAATTAATCTATTAACCTGTTTACTACACACACACACACACACACACACACACACTTTCACATGCATCACCCCTCCTATAGACACCCCTTCCGCTCGTACTTCGCCAGCATGGAAAAGAGTTAATTCTGGCTGACACTCTACCCGACAGGAAGGGGTCGAACGTGCAACAGAGACCTAATATTTACAGACAAAGCTACAGATGCTCGTGGTGATTTTATTATTTAATTCTGGTTGCCGACAGACGATTTAATTTTTTTTTGTCTTTTTGCCTTTTTTATATTCATGTTTTTCTCACCACTTTTTCTGATTCTTTTTCTTTTTCTAATTTCTTTGTATTTTTCTTTCTTAATTTTTTGGCAAGATTTTTCGAAGTGGAGGGTTTAGATACAAGCTTTAATAATCTGTTCAAGAGGCGAGGATACCAGTAGCCTCAAAATAGATAAATAAATAGATAGATAAATAAATAAATCTTTGCTGTTTTAAGGGTGTAAGCTGAGGGAACATCTATCACCACTTCTCTTACTCTTAACGTCACACTCATGCCATACCCAAGTCTCTCACCCACACGTTAATTTGGCTACATACATGAAAAAATATAAAAGAGGAGGAGGACACACTAAGAATCTCCATTTCAAAACATTCAAAAAGTCTGTCTATGTTAAAAAGCTATAAGGAACATAAAAGACAATGTACAAGTGGAATCCACAAAGTCTATTTATCTATCTGTTAAGTAATTCCTTTTTGTTCCACCAGGAGTGTAAGGGTGCAAGGAAAGGCTATTTAGTCCTAATATTTAAGATTAGGGTGACCAACTGACCAATCTCCCCCGCTCTTGAGTGGCATAATTTGAGCACTAAATCCCCACTATCTCTTGGATGACAAACCTTACGTGCCTCACCTGGTTGGAATGCCTTAACCCACTGGACCGTCAAGCGTCATTTGGCTATGATTACCACCCGACGTAGTAAATGGTTTCGTGGAATACAGGGTGCCATTTGCCTTGTCGCTTGATATAGAACCCCTGAAGATATCACTACATCGAGTGAGTGGAGGCACCCCTCATACCCCAAAATATGGAAAATAAATACCTGTAATGAAGGTGTGCCAGAGACCTAGTAAGTCCACAAGAACATCCCCTTCTGCAAACCGTAACTTTTTCCTTCCGAGTGTCTTTTCCCCCCCTTTTTTTCCTTCCTTTTGTCTTTTGCTGCTACTCGTAAAAGCTTCTCATACTGGAGTTTATCAAGAGCTTTTGCATCGAGGTTACTGTGTGCGAGCTTTGGGTGGGCGGGTATTGAGGTGACCGCCCTCCCCCTATCGGCTAATATTCGCGAAGTTCACAGGTTCCCTCCTTTATTTACTTTTAGAAATGGCCAAATCTGACCCACATTTGGCACACTGGGTCAAAAGAGGTCAAAACCATAATTATCTAGCCCCTCCAGTTCGAAAAGCCTATCCCTAGCTGAGTAAAATCGTCTGGCGGGAATAATATGAAAAAGACATTCCCGTGCTCAGGGATTTGAAAAGAATATATTTGGTGATAGCAAGAGTAATGTTCAATCGTTTTTTCCGACCCATTTTAAACTTTTTCATTCAAACCTTTTCAAGCACCCTATTAATCAAAGTTTAATTGTATTTTCAAACTATATTGTTGTACCCTTTTAAACTTTTTTTTAAAACTTAACCAAACTTTTGAACTGTATGGAATAGAGGATATAAAATGCCATATTTTAGTGTATAAATATTTTCTTACACTTTATCATGCTCGCATTATTTACACTCCTTTGCCACACCGTGAAATTCACATGCTTCATTAAAAACGCACACACACATGCACGCACATGCACGGCCGCGGCGCGCACACACACACACACACACACACACACACACACACACACACACACACACACACACACACACACACACACACACACACACACACACACACACACACACACACACACACACACACACACACACACACACACACACACACACACACACACACACACACACACACACACACACACACACACACACACACACACACACACACACACACACACACACACACACACACACACACACACACACACACACACACACACACACACACACACACACACACACAAAGCAAAAAGCTTAAAAACTGATGAAAATTTCAAACTTCCAGAATCGAATACCGGTTTAATCAGACTTTTTCACCGTACCATTTTAATCATTTTCCAATCAATCAAACTTTCTGAAAAACCATTTTAAACGTTTAAATGTTTAAACGATTGAACACTCCTGGATAGCAAGAAGTAAGCAGAAAATATACCACCGTACTGAGGAGGTGAATTAATAACTACATGTTCTCTCTATGATGAACAAACATCGTCTGGTGCCTGGGAGATCTAAATAAATTAATAGATAGATAGACAGACAGACAGATAGACAGATAAATAGATATTGCTGTCCCTCCTCATGTTACACCATAGTATCCTCTTCTGTGTTATTGATCCAACGTCTGTATTAAAACGAGGACAAATAAGGGATTGTTAGAGTGAACGATGCAAAATAAATAGCTAAGGAAGAGGTGTTGCGAAGTCTCCTGTGCCATTGTGACTGCAGACCTAATTCTCAGCTTTAAAGAATCGTCTGGCTTTAGCAGGGAAGGAATACTGGGTTGAACTGAAGGGGTTTGTGGAGTCTATTTCTAACCTCATCAGTTCTAGGCAGGGAGAGGGGCTGGAGAGAGGGACGCCTGCACGTAGTGGCACAGATACTCGTATAACTGCTCGGCGGCTCTACCTGGCTATACAAACGTCTCTCAGTATTACCTCTATCTCCCGAAAGAATAATGATGGATGACGCCTTCACGTGGTGGCATTGATATGACTACTCGGCGCCTCTACCTGGTTATACACACGTCCCTCAGTATTACCCCCTATCTCCCGAAAGAAGGATGGTGCACTGTAAGAACCGGGTAACTTCAGCCTCCAGTCCACAGGGTTCACGTTCATTTGGGCCTAGGGTTGCAGCTGCTCTTACTGCTGTTCTTTACTACGGTACTAGAACACAAGAGACTTCCTTTAGGCGAATTAACTCACTGGCTGCGAATTATCTATATTGCATCATATTTCGGGTAACGTCTGACGATTTAGCCACTGGAGAGATATTAAGGACCTCCCCTAAAAGGACAGAGAGAGAGAGAGAGAGAGAGAGAGAGAGAGAGAGAGAGAGAGAGAGAGAGAGAGAGAGAATAAAAATTAACCCCATGATTAGAAAAAAAAAAAACCTTCCTATTTCATTCCAGCTTATAACAAACGATTTTATTCATTTCTTGTAAGATCACTGGAGCCAAAGGGTGAAATCGTTTGACACCAATAAATAAATACTTAAATAAATAAATAAATGAATAAATAAATGATGGAAAATCGTATCGAAGGGCGTAATGGAAACTGGAAAAGTTGTAGCAAGACATGATAGTGTTTAAAATCGTTTCACTACGCTGACTAAAATCGCCAGGTGATTGCAAGAATAAAACAAACGATGCGGATTTACAGCTTTATTGAAATCTAGAGAAATTAACACTCTCAGGCTCCTATGACTCACTCTCAGCTGCCCCCCAAAAATAAGTTTGTCTTTGTCCGGAATGGAATAATAAGCCTCGTATTTAAACATCGTATTAATATCCATATCAAGAGTTGCCAAAGTAGAATATTCTTTTTCCCTCATGGCCACTTTTATTACTAATTCATTTTTGTGTTTGTTAGGCTTTCTTGTTTTTACACCTAATTACATGTTTTTGTTAACTTTGTCTTATTACTTTATGCCTGGGTTTGGGGTTAGAAAGAAAATCTGCCAAGAAGTGAATGGAATTAGTGGTTATTTTTCTCTTACTGTGTCAAATAATCTCACAGTTGTATTATCTTCTTTTCATGTTTTGGTGTGAAAGAGAGAGAGAGAGAGAGAGAGAGAGAGAGAGAGAGAGAGAGAGAGATAAAATGAAGACCGATAGGAGGAACACAGCACCTGATTATTTTTTTACTAATATATGAAACAAGCGATGAAAGGAGAGCGTGCGAGTGAGAGACTGACTAGGAGAGTGTGCAAGAGTCTGACTAGGAGGGCGTGTGAATGAGAGACTGACAAGGAGGACGTGTGAGAGTGGGAGACTGACAAGGAGAGCGTGTGAGAGTGAGAGTCTAACTAGGAGACTGCATGAGTTAGAGACTGACTGGGAGAGTGTATGAGAGTGAAACAGATGACAGGGAAGAAGAGAGAGAGAGAGAGAGAGAGAGAGAGAGAGAGACGGAAAACAATATGGCGAGATAAGAAACAAGGGTTGCTTCTGAGTAGGGATAAAAGTGTCTGGATTTTTTTTTTTTTGGTCGAGGCCACCCCTCACAGAATGCAGCGTCAGTCAGTAGATAGATATATGGTCTAAATAAGTACTAATTAATTCATCACCATCACCACCATCATCATCATCATCTCCTCATCGTCATTATTATCCCCATCTTTATCTTCACCTTCATCATCATCCCTATCATCATCATCATCATCAACATCATGCACTCCATCAGGATCAAGACCTCTCCCTACCTCTTTCATTTTCTCGATTTTTATAACTTTAATTGCCTCTTCCTCTCGCTCCATCTCCGTATGCCACTCTGATACACTGCATATTTATTTTTAAGTCTGCTTTATGTCCATTTTGCTTCTAAACCCACCTTATCTTAACTTGGCCCAAAATTGCCATCTCTTCATCCTGAATGCTGAGGTGCAGTAAGAGATTAACACTAGAATAGGATCCTAGTCACAAAGAAGTGCCATAGAAAGGATGTAGAGCCGTACCGGTAGTATTTTTTTTTTTTTTTACACTCAGGTTTGGGAAATAAGCTACAAAAAGACATAAATCTGGGCCAAGTTAAGGTGAAAGACCTATAGTTTCGTTTAATCTCTCTCTCTCTCTCTCTCTCTCTCTCTCTCTCTCTCTCTCTCTCTCTCTCTCTCTCTATTTATAGTACAATACGCATAGTGTGAACATTTTTACATAGAGAGAGAAATTTTAAGTTACTGTAATCGAGTTAGATCATCAAGTGTTTTCTGACCACCGACAACAGCAGTTATTATTTTGATGTACTTTAACAGCATAAGAAAACATCAAATATTCTCATATCACTCACAACATCAATTATAATTTCGAAAACTAACAGAATCAAATCATCCAACGTTTCCTGTCCACCCAAACCAGCAGTTATAATTGTTTCGAACTGTAGGGGGGGGATCAAAACATCAATTCTCAGACGGCCCATCGCAACATCAAGTCATTGCCCCCCTGCACACGACACCCAGGCAGCGTAGGGGGTGCCGTGTGGAGCGTGTGCGTGTCTAGCGAACTATACCGGGATCAAAACATCAATTCTCAGACGTCCCATCGCAACATCTAATCACTGCCCCTCTGCACACGACACCCAGGCAGCGTAGGGGGTGCCGTGTGGAGCCTGTGCGTGGCGGGGCGTCTGGTAGCAACCCGGCAGTAAGTAGCCCTGTTGCCTATCACGTCGCCCCCGCCAGCTCTCAGCACCAAGGATACACGATGGAAAGTAACAGCTGTGTGGCAAAGGTCGTCTGGCGGGGTAGTTAGAGAGATAGTTAGGGATTTTTCGAGTAGTTAGAGGCCATTTTGAGTAGTTAAGGGTAGGTTTGAGGTGTTAGGGAGGCTTTTGAGTAGCTAGGTATATTTTTGAAGTAGATGGGGACACCTTGAGTAGCTAGGGACATCTTGAGTACCCGGGGACACCTTGAGTAGCTGGGGACACCTTGAGTTGCTGGGGACACCTTGAGTTGCTGGGGACACCTTGAGTTCCTTGGGACATCTTGGTGCTTTGCTGGGTAGGGTTTTCTATCACCAACCAAACACGTTCACATCATGTTCTTCTCTCAAGCAGCTACGTGTCTGAATTTCACGATGAATATTTGATGAACTACACTACTTCAGTTTTCTCTTCAGCCAGTGTGTACTACAGGTCTGTTCATGCTAACGTCACTCTGCTTCACTCTTTATTCATACTAGCACCAGTCTGTATCACTCTGACTGGTACCAGATAATTTCCCTAGTCATGAGGAAGTGCCCCAAGATCTAAGGGTTCAAAAGGATCTCTGTATTTTTTTTTTTTTTAATGCGAAGTGTCAGAAAACTTTATTTGTCACTGGAAAATCCCTGAAATTTGTCTATCCATTCACCCATTTCTCTGCCTGTCTCTGTCTATCTATCTATCTGTCTGTCTATCTATCTATCTATCTATATGTCTGTATAAAGATGCAATATGTGTAAAAAAATCCACCCGGGAACCAAAATGAGTGAGCTTTCAGAACTGCCAAATCATATTATTATCTAGTTGTGTGTGTGTGTGTGTGTGTGTGTGTGTGTGTGTGTGTGTGTGTGTGTGTGTGTGTGTGTGTGTGTGTGTGTGTGTGTGTGTGTGTGTGTGTGTGTGTGTGTGTGTGTGTGACCTGGGCCACCTGAAGCGCATAGTTACTCCTTATCGCTTGTTTCTCGATAGCATTAACCTTCTGTCTGTCTGTCTCTCTCTGTCTGTCTCTGTCCAGCTGTGTCTCTGTCTGTCTTGCTGTCTGTCTGTCTGTCTGTCTGTCTTTATCTATCCATCTATTTCTCAATCTGTCCATCTATCTGTCTATCTATTTGCCTGTATGTCTGTTTGTGTGTCTGTCTTCCCCAGCAGTGTCTCTTTATGTCTGTCTTCCTGTCTGTTTATCTGTCAATCCATCTATCAGTCTATCTATCTATCTGTCCGTCTGCTTGTATGTCTGTTCCTCTGCCTGCCTGTCTATTTATCTGTCAATCCATCTGTCAGTCTATCTACCTATCTATCCGTCTGCTTGTATGTCAGTTTCTCTGTCTGCCTGTCTGTGTCTGTCTGTCTCCCTCTAACCCCACTGAGAGACACCGGAATAGCAAGGTCAGGTTGGGTTAGGTTAGGTTGGGTGGCTCCCAGTGGCCACCCCCCTCAATCAACACCAAAATCTCACAAAATCGAAAATAAAAACGTCTGTGATATAATAATAATAATTATAATAATAATAATAATAATAATCTACGTATATTGATAAGGAAGGTGACGCTTGTGCAAGAAGAGAGATATCGTGAAGAACTGTTATCACTGTGGGAACACACTCTCTCTCTCTCTCTCTCTTCGCCTGTCTGTCTGTCTGTCTGTCTGTCCGTCTCTCTCTCTCTCTCTCTCTCTCTCTCTCTCTCTCTCTCTCTCTCTCTCTCATTCTGTTCTTGCTCATTATGTGTGCTCGCTTTTCTTCCTGTATATTCAGGTATTTAATAGATACAAGGAAGTACTTGGGTATTTAATAGATATAAGGAAGTACTTGGGTATTTAATAGATATAAGGAAGTACTTGGGCAGTTAATAGATATAAGGAAGTACTTGGGTATTTAATAGATATAAGGAAGTACTTGGGTATTTAATAGATGTAAGGAAGTACTTGGGTATTTAATAGATGTAAGGAAGTACTTGGGTATTTAATAGATATAAGGAAGTACTTGGGTATATTGATAAGACAAGGATAAGACGATTTCCTTCAGCTGAGGGAAATCGTAGGAGTGAGAGATTAGAAACACCTCCACTGACTCATTCTCTCTCTCTCTCTCTCTCTCTCTCTCTCTCTCTTAAAGAAAGCTCATTTAAAATTTCGTTCAAACTCCTGACGATTTTATTTTGCTGAGACGTGACATAAAGAAAGGGTTAGAAAATCATCATCATCATCATCATCATCGTTGTCATTCTCCTCCTCTTCCTCCCCCACATCCTCCTCCTCCTCCCCCTCCTCCTCCTTCTTATCATCATCATCATCATCATGTCTAAGAAAAATTAAGCGGCATAAAAATTAAGGATCCCCAATACCTATAAATAAAAATATAAATAAATAAATAAATACATTAATAAGTAAATAAAAAAGAATAATAATAACTGCTGATCTAGAGTTATTAAAAGATTTATGTGATTTGTAATTTAAGTAGATTTTAAGAAAGGTTAAGTACACAATATTTTATGAGAGGAACACATCATCTATCATTATCATCATTAATCATCATCATCATCGCCATCATCATTAGAGTCTTGATCATTATCGTCATCGCCATCATCATCATCGTCATCATCATCATCAGAGTCGTTATCATTATCAACATCATCATCATCATCATCATCATCATCATCATTATCATGTGTCCTTAGTCATTATCATCATCGTCATTATCACCACCACCTTCTCTGTATAAATAATCTCTCTCTCTCTCTCTCTCTCTCTCTCTCTCTCTCTCTCATGAAACCAAATCCACCAGTCAAGGGCCTCCAAGTCTGTACGCTCTATGTATCGAACGGCGGGGGCGATGCGACTCAGGGGCGTCTTCCAATGGCCTTTTCTATGACGTAGGCGAGGAGGGAGGAGAGGTAGCCCACGCCCAGGATCAGCCACGCACCCTTAGTAGAGAGATCCGGGTTAGGGGGCTGTGCAATATTAGTAACTCTCACTCAAAATCTATCTGTTTATTTATCTATCTATTTAGCTGCCTCTGTTTTGTCTGCCTATGACCCATCTATCTATCTGTCTCTGTCTATCTATCTATCTGTATCTATTTATCTCTCTGTCTGTATATCTATCTATCTATTTGTCCATCTCATTGTGTTGATGTCTAAGCCCACATTTTTTCTAGGTGGTTTGTTTTAGGGAACTGGGCCACTCCCACCAAGTTAGGCTAATTTCGGATAAAAAAATGTTTGGATTATTTTGTTAAACACGACACACACACACACACACACACACACACACACACACACACACACACACACACACACACACGTCGCTCAAAACATAACACCAGCTCTCTCTCTCTCCACGAGTGCGGATGTAAACATAATAATACGCCACTGTAAATAGAGGTAACAGTGAGCAGTAGTAGTAGTAGTGGTAGTAGTAACAGTAGTAGTAGTAGTTCAAGAAGTAGTCTTAGTAGTTGAAGAAATAGTAGTAGTACTGAAGTATTAGTATTAGAAACAGTAGTAGCAGTAGTAGTTGTCATCCTAAAGTCATCTGAAACGTGAACCCAGTAGACTGCAGGCTTATTTTGCCCTCATCCTGCAGTCCACCATCCTCTTTTTCTGGGAATAGGGAAGTGGTCAAGTAACGTTTTGCACAACCAGGCAGTTCATCCACCTGACCATTTCGGTGCCACCCCACGAAGGCGTCAAGCACGGGCCAGTACCTGGAGATGGTCATTAGTGAGCACCCTCCTGTCGTCGCCGTCGTCCTGTGCGTCGCTGCCTCGTCGTCTACTCCTCAGCAGGATGTCCCGATTCCAGAAGTCGACCTAGGGGAGGGGGGGTGGTAGTAGGGGGCATTATTGTTGTGTATTATGATGATGATGATGATGATGACTGATGATGATGATGATGATGACGACTGATGATGATGATGATGATGATTGATGATGTTGATGATGATGATGATTACTATTACTGCTGCCGCTACTACTACTTCTGCTACTACTACTGCTACTACTACTACTAGTACTACTGCTACTACTACTACTACTGCTGCTACATTCTTACCAATCCCGCCTCCACCACCCTCCTCACCACCCGATCAAAGTTAGGCTTGTAGGGCGATTTCTCGGGCATCACCAGGGCGATTCTGTCCAAGGGAGAACACAGACGATTTCCTTAAGCTGAGGAATAGGTTTAAGTCCAAGGATGGCTACAAACTATCCATTTTTTTTATTCTGTCTTGATTAAATTATTGGGGGAAAATTTTAAAGGCTATGGATGGATTCAATGCATTTATTTTTATTTTATTTTTTATTAATTTATTATACGTTTCTTTTCTATACCCTTTTATCCCTAACTTGGCCTAAATTGCCATCCTCTCATCTTGAATGTCGAGGTGTAACAAAAGATTAACACTGGAATATGATGCTAGTCACGAAGGAGAGCTATGGTAGGACGTAGAACCGTTGCAACGTCTTTTTCAGCCACTGAGCTACGTGAAATAAGCAAGAGAACGAAAGTCTGGCCCAATTTAATGTGAAACAGGTATAGAATCCTTCATTTAGCTCAGGAAAGTTCAATATGAAAATAATTACTTTGATTCAAACTCATCCCCATAAAAAAAATGAAGATTGATTTACCATTCTGCTGGTGTGGGCACATTTAGGTAGCTGTACTCAGGACACAACTAGACATTTTATTTATCCGAGTGCAAACAAGACCGAGTTTGTTCATCTGTCTAATTATCTATGGCCAGACACCTTAATCCCTCAAAGGGTGGCCACAAACAAATCTCCTTCATGTCGCCCTTTCCCCTGCCATTTCACTGCCCTGCTCCCAGCTCACATCCCCCGCTCTCATATACCTCTTTTGTTCATCTGGGGAAAACTCTAGCGACCAAGGAGATTTCAAATACGATACAATATGCAGAAACTGGACAAATATAAGGTCATCTTCTGTACGTCCTGTCACCCGCCGATCCATGATAAGCGCTTCATTCCTTTATATAGCACTGACCTGTAAGCCAAAAAACACTCCTTGGTGATGTGCAGTGTCTCCTCTCCATTGCTGTCTGTGTAGTCTGAGGCTATTGCGTGTTCTAAATACTGACGGTTCTCCATCAGGGCGTACCTGGGGTGAGGGAGGTTTTCTTGAAGCCACTGAAAATTAAAACTATCATCATAACCATGATCATCATCCTAATTCTGTTTCCCACTGTTAAGAATGAGATGGGTTTAGTGTAGCAACTCTAGCCTCATGTAGACGTGAACCCAGTGGACTGCAGGTTGAAGTTGCAAGCCATCTTCCTCCGTACAAGGGACAGGGAAGATGAGGGACGTTTGTATAACCTGATAACAGAGACACCCAGCAATATCGGTGCCACCACGTGAAGGCCCCCTCTGTAGAAGAAGGAAGGGGGGAAATTATCCTTGGGCTCATACATCCATTTACCATAACCAGTGTTCCGTGACCCAGTGCTCCTTCTTTACTGGTGTTCCGTGTCGTAGTGTTCCGTGTTCCAGTGTTCCCTAAGCCTGTGTTCCCTCCTAATTCCACTACACCTTATTTCATCATGTCGTAGTGCTTCTTCTCTCCAAATCCTACAGTTCAGTCCATCTTTGTCATATAGATCCACCCATATCCTCGACTTAAAATCATGTTCGTGTTCCGTCCATGTTCCCCAGTGCTCTATCCGTGTTCTCAGTGTTGCGTAAGCCAGTGTTCCTTGTTCCTCAAACCAGTATTTCTTTCATTTGTGTTCCATCCTATTATATCATCGAGTTCCACCGCTTTCCTCCTCTCAGAATCATATCTAAATATGTGTTCCTTAACCTTGAGTTCCGCAAATCCCATGTTCCGTGCTCCTTGGCCCACTGCCTGTTTGGGATGACGTTATTTTCCCCTAAATATCCTCGTCTTAAAATTCTATCCTAGTGTTCCGTCCATGCTCCTTAGCACCCCATCCGTGTTCTAAGTGTTCCGTAAGCCCGTGTTCCGTGCTCCTGGCCTTACTGCCTGTCTGCGGTGAGGTGAAGGCCCTGTTCCGGCGTGTCCACTGCCTTGTACCGCCTGGCCAGCTGCTGCACAACGGGATCTGTGCTGGTGGCCATCTGCTTCAGGAAGATGGTGCCGACGGAGCCCACGAAGGGAATGGGGGACTGCGCCAGCTGCAGGTGGAAAAAAATAGGGTTAATCTATCTATCTATCTGTTTATCTATCTATTTATCTGTCTGTCTGTCTAATTTATCTTTCTGTCCGTGAAACTGTAAGTCCTGGAGGGTATTTAAGGACTTACTGACTCTGGCTGTAGATTTTTAAGGGATATATCAACTTAATGACTCCGGCTGTAGATTTGAAAGGGTGTATGGTAACTTCTGAGCCCTGCTGTACCTCCTGAAGCGTATTGATGGGCGGCTGGGGTAGTGGTATGGTGAGGACAGCGATGAGAGCAGAACGGTAGACCAAAGTAAGCAGAAGACCGTACCAGACCCACATTATGAGGTAACAGCGGGTGACGTCATTCGAAGGGATCTGGCAGGAAAAAGTCCGAAAGATATAGGAAGATCGTAGTTATCTTTATTTATTTATTTATTTTTTGCTGCCGTCATTAGCTTAAGTGACTTCCTTAGAGTCTTCATCAAATATAGATAGATAGGTAGATAGATGGATAGATAGATAGATAGATAGATGGATGGAAAGATAGACAGATGAATGGGGATCCTCATTATGAGCATCATTTCTCGAATAATTATCGTCAGTATTTTCATCAGCCTCGTCATAGTCATCAACAAAAGCATCATCATCATCATCATCATCATCATCGTCATCATCATCATCATCATCGTCATCATCATCATCATCATCATCATCATCATCATCATCATCATCATCATCATCATCATCCTAGTAACCTACTTGTTTAAAACATTCTATCTGTGTGTGTGTGTGTGTGTGTGTGTGTGTGTGTGTGTGTGCCCGTTTTTCTGTCTCTCTGTCTCACCTTCGGAAATGAGTTGCCCAGGGCGATGCCAAACCCATAAAGACATGAGTGTGCGTAGGAGAGGGAGTCGTGGCCAGGCGTGGTGTGGGTAGCGAGGGAGGAGGCGGCGTAGAGGAGAAAGGTACCGACCGCCAGGGAGGCCACGGTGACAGCCCACACCTGTACCGTTGACGTGGGGTACACAGGGTTACACGGGTACAAGGATTACAAGCTATAGAGGCACAAGACAAAGGGAATATTGAGTTACAGGGATAAAGAGGTAGGATACAGGATATAGGAAACTGAAGGGATTCTGCATAGAGTTAGAGGGGTATACTTATTTGAATTCACAGCTACAGGGCTAGAGTTAAGATTGTAATCTAAAGTTAACCATATTAGTACATTGACGTCTTTTTCGTTTTTTATTCCTAGCGAGACGATTGAGTTTAGAAGACGTTTTTCGGAATTATATGCTGCGACTGTACCTCGTTGGAAAAGGGGTAGACGAGGGCCACCAGGCGGGGTAGAGGCGGGGGAAGGGGCGTGATGAAGCAGCCTCCCTGGACCTCGTGCTGTTCCGTCATGTCCACAACCTTAGCAGCAAGAATGACAGATTAGGAGTTGGGGTATTTATGTGGCAAGGTCTCTGTCACTCTGTCTCCGTTTCTGTCTGTATCTACCTGCCTATCTACCTTACTCTATCTGTTTTTCTGTCTATCTGTCTTTCTGTCCATACACACCTCTACCTATGTCCATCCATCCATCTATCCATCTATCTACTCACCTCCAAAGCATTAACCGTCACGAAGAATGTAGCAGCCCCGATGAACCCCCTCCTGTGCTGCATCTCGTCAAATATGCCATACCAGAGGCGGCCGTCTGGAGGTGCCTGGAGGTGTAGCTTGAAGTTCAGGGCCTCCGCCAGCACCTGCATCAGCCGCACCTCCATACCTGCAGGACACGTGGAGGGATGAGTAGGACAAGTAGGACCAGTAGGACATGTGGTGGAACAAATTGGACACATTTCATCAGGACACACTTGATTAGTACAGGCCTGGAACTTCAGGGCCTCTCCTAGCAGCTTCGTCAGTCGCACTTCGATACATGCAGGACACGTGGAGGGACACAGTTAACTAGGACACGCTTCACTAGGACACATGCATAGGGCACCGTTTATTAGGACACACGGGTAGGACAAACTGAAGCATACATATGATAGGGCACATTTTAATATGATACAAGTTGAGTGTATTTCAGTAGGACATACTTCACTAGGACTGTTGGTGTTGTGTAATATGGCAGTCCAGAGTTGGACGGTGTGGTGTGGCAGTGAGTGCCGTGTGTGTGAGACGTAGTGTGAGATTTGACAGTGTGAAGTGGGGTAATATGCCGTACGAGATGTGGCAGAATGAGGTGTGTGTGTGTTTGTGTATGTGAACTGTTGCAATGTGAGGTGTATTTTAGGCGAGGCAGTGTGAGGTATGGTAGTGTCAGGTGTGGCGGCAGTATGTGGTACCATAATGCTAAGTATGACAGTGTGAGGTATGACAGTGTGTGATGTGCTTTAGTGCCTTCCGGAATTTTTATTTTATTTTTTTATTTTATTATTCGCTTTTCCTCAGTACTCACCATCATAGGTAGCATTACCATCAGCATCTTTCGTCTCAACAATGGCAGGAGGGTAATGAAAGGTGAGGCCCTTGAGCTGACTCCCTCCAAAGTCATCCAGCTTGTCCGGGAAGAGTTGTGCTCGACGTTGAGGTGCACCATTGCGCCATCTGTCAGCCAAGTAGGTCACTTCGCCCACACCGCCACGGAACAACAGATGGCTCCACACCTCCCACTCCCCAATGGCTCCAGGCCGACTAGACTGTCCAAGAGAATAGCGAAGTTAGAGTGATTTGGAGAGGATAGTTTATTCCGCATCCTCCTCCTCCTTCTCCGTATTTACCCCCTTTCACCTGTGACCAAACGATTATATTCAGCTTAGAAAGGTCATCCCAGGTTAAACATTAAAAACCATATCCATAACAGGTCACGATAGTCTGTGCTCTAAAACTACATCGTACCTACAGCCTACTATTTGTGTTTTTAAGTAGTCGGAAATCCCTGTCAAATAAAAAAGATAATACAGTTCTACCCGGTAACTAGTAATTAATATAGATTTTTAACTTGCCTTTTTAATGACAACCGCGTGAGGTCTCCAAGCCATGACCTGGTTGTCTAGTACGACCCTGGCTGCACCCACCTCCGCCCCCGTCACGAAGATGTAGCGACCCAGGTAGCTCAGGTGCTCCTCCACCCCACCTGACACCACCAGGCCACGCACACCTTCACTGCCACTCTGAAAATAAAAATAGAGAGAAAAAAAAAAGCCATCATCTCTAACAAACATTATCGTCGTTTGTAGCTGATATCTGCACCATTTTTGTCGTTTTCCTTATCTTCATCGTCATCGTCTGAATCATCATCTTCATTGCAGTCTTATAACACTGATTCAAGGTGCTGCATTCCAAAATAGTCTTCCCTATAAAAATTCTGGGAAACGATGCTTGTATTGAAAGAATGAATATATATATCTAAAAGAATGGAGGGCACACACACACACACACACACACACACACACACACACACACACACACACACACACACACACACACACACACACACACACACACACACACACACACACACACACACACACACACACACACACACACACCAACCTCCATAGCGATGATGATGTAGGCAGAGCATGCGCGGTGTGCGGGCGTGAGGGTGGTGGTGTTGGGCAGTGCCAGAACACCCTCAGGAGTGCCCTGTAGTGCCACCAGTGCCAGGGGGTGAAGGAGGCGCTGCAGGAGGGCCGACACTTCCCCTTCTGAGTCCTCACCTGGGGCCCACAGTATCGAAAGTCCACATCCACCCAGGAATCTGACAAGGATAGCACCAGAAAGCCAGTAAGAAGGAGGAGGAGGCAGAAGAAACATTTGCTGAGGAAGTGGGTTTGTGGAGAATAAACAATAATATGAGGGACAAGCACACACATTCCTCTATAACCTACAACAATTGGAAGGAAGGAGGGGTCGATGAAGAATACGAAGTTTATTTTTGAAGACTAAAGAAAAATGTGCGGGAACAAACACACTTATTCAGCTATGGCAGGGAAAGTACCAGCAAGCCTGCAGGAAGGTGGGGACAGCGGAAGGAGACGCAGCTGGTGAGGAAGAAATCTATAATGCCTCCAGTGATAAGGTGTAGGCTAGGTGCTGCTAAGGTCGTCAGCTCCCCTTCTGAATCATCACAAGAGGCCCACAAACTAGAGAGCCAGCACCCGCCTAGGAATCTGGGGCATGTACAGTTAATTAAAAAAAAAAAAGTATCGGTATATATTTCGCGCTAAACAATTTGACACCACAGACGATGGCTGTTGCAAAATCCCAGATGATTCTACCACACATTAATACATTTTGTTTCATAATGTTGCCTTACATATTGGTCGCTTAACATTTCCTTATCAGTACTGTTATCATATGCTCGTTTAGATGCTAACAGATTAATCACGTCAATACGTTACGAGCTATATTGATCATTACCCCCTTGGGAGGGGGGAAATAATACTTCCTCAGTATCATTGCTTGTAAGAGGCGATTAAAGGAACCCATTTTGTCTCCTTACTGTCCTCTTTTCCTCTTCTAGCCACTCCCTTCTTGCTATATCCATACTTCTTCCGACCTTTATTTTCCCTCTCCTTCTATCAACGCCTACCCTGCCAGCGCCCCATCTCAACGCTGTCTCTGTCATCGCCAACCCTGTTTATGTCAACTTTACCAATGCCTACCTATCAATGTTTACTTTATCGACGCCGTCTTCATCAGTGCCTACTTTGCCACTGCCGTATTTATCAACGCCAACTCTATCAACATTGGCGACGGCATATCTCTCAAAGGCGACTTAGTGCCATAGCCGTATTCTGACATTATGCTAGTTCTTTATTATTCCTTTCCTTTCCTTTCCTTTATCGATCAGTTAGGATATAATCAGACCCCTTCCTCGTTTTATTTTTTGATGGACTGTACAAGGATAACAGTGCAGAAGACGTTGCAACCCTAAGGCCATCTGTACGTGAACCCAGTGGACTGCAGGCCAGAGCTACCCGTTTTTCTATAGTCCAGCATCGTCTTGAGGGGATAGGGAGGGGATTAAGGGACGTTTGTATAACCGGGCAGCTCCACCGTCTGCTCATATAGGTTCCATCACGTGAAGGCCTCCCTCTCCAATACCATAAACCTCACTACTTACTCTTGGACACCATACCGAATAAGTCTGTAAGTAATCTGTACGCAGGAAATCATATCTACTTACTCTTGGACAATATGCTGAAGGACTGGTATGATGCTACTGCCGTGTACTGCTACTGGGGAGGGTAGGAGAGAGCGTCTGTAGGTAGTTTCGGTAGTGTCTCTCTTAGTGGTGAGTTCTTGGCCTAGGGATGCATTTGGACCGAGTTTAATGGAGCCGAATTTCACATCTACTACGACCGCCAGTACCATCACGCTGTAAGAGGAATAGAAGGGGGTTGAAGGAGTAGAAAAGGAACAATAAAGGAGAAGTAGAAGAAGAATGAAGAAAAAGTAGAAGAAGAAGTATGAGGAAAAGTAGAAGAAGGGCGATGAAGAAGAAAAGGAGGAATAAAGAAAAAGTGGAAGAGGTAGGGAAGAGTAAGACGAAAAAGGTGAAGGAAAAGGGAAATAGACGAAGAATTATAGGAAAAGAAATGATAAGGAAAGGAAGATAGATAGATAAAAAAATAGAGAAATTGATAGATAGACAAAGACAGACAGATAGATAGACAGTAGGTAGTTAGATAGACAGACAGACATAAATAGTGACAAACAGATGAACATAGACAGAGGCAGACAAAAAGATATATAAATATGTAGATAGACAGACAGACAGACAGACAGATAGATAGATAGATAGATAGATAGATAGACTGATAGAGAGCCTTTTAAATACAACATAGAGGCTCACCTGAGAGGCAAGAGCTTCATCCTGTGGCTACCTGGACAAGACTATGATACCAGGTGTGGAGGTTACTCAGGTGTATATACTGTTTACCTGACTGACATTATCCCCTTTCCCCCCACCCTCCCTCCCTCTGTGTGTGTGTGTGTGTGTGTGTGTGTGTGTGTGTCTCTCTCTCTCTCTCTCTCTCTCTCTCTCTCTCACACACACACACACACACACACACACACACACACACACACACACACACACACACACACACACACACACACACACACACACAGTCAGGGTAATGTAACGCACCAATGAGAACAAAGGTGACAAAAATGGTATTCAATACTGTTCACTTACTCCAGAGAAACATACCTGTCTGTCTGTCCATCTTTCTATCTATCTGTTTATCTACCTGTCTATCTATCCATCTATCTGTAAATCCGTCTCAATCTCTGTATTTATCTTTCTAGATTTTAATGCATGTGTATACATCTTTGTAGGTATTTCTCTCTCTCTCTCTCTCTCTCTCTCTCTCTCTCTCTCTCTCTCTCTCTCTCTCTCTCTCTCTCTCTCTCTCTCCCTCCCTCCCTCCCTCCCTCCCTCTCTCTCTCTCTCTCTCTCTCTCTCTGCTTATCTGTATACATATTTATCTGTCTGCATGTCCGTGTCTATCTACCTATCTATCTATCAATCTATTTATATTTTTGCCACTCTAACTGTATATTTATATATCTAGCCATTAATCTATATGTACATCTATCAACCTACCTGTATATCTATCAGCCTAGCTATATATCTATCCTTCGACATTGGCAGCAGTCAGGGTTCAGAGTGGTATTTGGGAGGCGAGTGTGTGTGGGAGCATCGGAGAATCGAACCAGCCCGTGAGACTATTGGAAAATTGCATCAGTTTGCCCTCCAACCCCCACCTAACATTTCCGGTAGGGGGTTTTAATTCCCCCACTCACATCAGTAACCCCTTCATTTCGACTGTGTCATTCTGGTTATATTTTTGCTGTCATCAGAAGGCATTTATTGCATTTAGCAAAGCACAATCGTTGTTATTTTCGATATAATTTTATCTATGTTTATAAAATTTCCTGACTGCCTCCTTCAGTTCAATGAGGTATTTTAAAAGATTTTTGTTTTGTTTCCAGATAATCTTATACGCCTAAACCCCTTCAGCTCGATAACATCTCCACTTCAACCAGGTTTACACCAGACTTTTTATTCTGCTCGGGGAAGACATTTTGAATTTGAGTGAATCATTTGTGTATATATATATATATACCGGTATGTATGTATTAAGCAAACAGTTACATTTCCTAAATCACTTGACAATATAGAGGCAATGTGAACAATTATTGTTTCAAAGTAAAGTATGTTTCTTTTTATTCGGTATATTTTATTTTTCTCATACATAAGAGAGAGAGAGAGAGAGAGAGAGAGAGAGAGAGAGAGAGAGAGAGATGTAACTTTTGACTCTTGGGATTTCTTTTAGCTGGGCAGATTCGTCAGGTGTTAGCCTAAGTGTAATATTATGTCATGGAATGCTCATAGAAAAAGTTTTATCATTAGGATGTTTAAGAAAGTTATAACTAGCTTTTTGGCGAGAGAGTTTTCGATAAAAATAATGTATAGTCAAGAATTATAAAGGTACTGAAATCAAGAATATTTTCAGTAATTACTTTCAGAATATTCAGAACAAGATATATTATTCAAATGTCAAAATCTTTTGTTTAAAAAAAGATAAGAGATTTTTCATTCCATATCATTTTAAATTACGATGCTATTTTGTGAGAGCTCTTAATAAAGAGTTTAATCAGGAATCTTTTAATTAAGAGTGTTTATTCTAGATTTATATTCATTAACACTTTTTGAGAAATTTTTAAACGATGAAAGCCGCTGTTTAATTAAGAGCATAATCAGTGGACTAAATTTTTAATAGCTTTATCTAATTGTTTAATTAAAAGTAATCTTACGTTTTTAATGGGTCTTGTCGAAAAAAATATTTCATTCAGTAATGTTAAACTGGCAAAACAATTAATTGAAAATGTATAACTTCAGCATATTCAAATGAGTGAGGTTGTAATGTCAAAACTTTCAACTGAGAACATATAGTACTCACTCGAGACAACTTGATATGGAGTTTAATATCAAAATAGTGTTTAACTTACAGTGAGAGTTTGTGATAAGGAAATTTCAGTGATGTAAAGGCTTTTATTTTTTTATCATGGAGGATAATAATAAAAGTATAAATGCATTAAAAATTCTCTTATTTATTCTCCTTTCTTAATCACTATCATTTTCATTAATGTAGTTTTCTTCACGTCAGGTATGGAGTGCTGAGGCTCGTTAATCATCTCCACCTGATCATCATCTCCGCCACGAAGGACGCCAGGGAGCCCACTAGGCCACTCCCCAGCAGCAGCCAGGCGCCCTGGGGGAAGGTACGTGGTGTGGCACTGCAGTATGGGAATTTTTTTGTGTTTACGTCCATTTTCCTGTCAGTTTTGGGGTTTTCTCAGTCGCCTGTCCTTGTGTATTGTCTTTTCTCTGTCTCTCTGTCAGTCTATTTATCTATTTACGTGGCTGTCTCTCTGTCAGTCCGTCTATCTCTATTCTCTGTCTCCCATGCGCCCTACGGGAAGGTACGTGGAGATATGGCACTGAAGTACTTTATTTATTTATTTTTTTATATCCATTATGGTGTCGATTTGTCTGGTTTCTCAGCTGTTTGTGTTTGTGTGTTATCTTCTGTTTGTCTGCTAATTTCTTCATCCGTTTACCTATCTCTTCTTCCATTTGTGTGTCTGTCAATCTATCTCTGTATATCGCCATCTTTTCTGTCTGTTTAGATGTCTGCCTACCTACCTGTCTATCTATCTATCTATCTATTCATTCATCCATTCAGTTATCTATTTATTTATCTATACTGATTTTACTGATACCAAACTGAAAATGAAAACGATGCTAATATTATGATAAATGATGATGATGATGATGATGACGATGATGACAGTGATGACGACCATGATGATGATAATGACGATGATGGTGATGATGATGATGATAACGATAACGATGACAATGATGATGATGATGATAACAATAATGACACTGACGACGACGATGATGATGATGATGATGATGATGATGACGACTTTACCTGTAGATTATCGAGAGAAAGTGCCCCTCCTCTCCTCTTCTGGCCTCCCCCCGACCCTCTCTTGCGGCTGCTGAATATAATGTCACTGAACCACTTCCTTACCTGTAGCGAGAGAGATATTACAGGTATTAACACTCACAGGTACATGTCACAGGCATTTGTTACTTGCTGAAGAATAGTACGCACACACACACACACACACACACACACACACACACACACACACACACACACACACACACACACAGGACAAAACTCTAATCCTATTTTGAGAAGCATTGAAAAAATCGGATCCAAATTTTACAAGTCCTAAAAAAAAGTAAGGTAATTTGAAAAAGTAATTAAAAAAAAAAAATCTTACCAAATTTTGAGAAAAAAGAAAAATGTAATGTAATTTTGAGAAGAACTAAAAGGAATATATATATATCTCTTAATTTTGACTCCTGCTTTCGTCCACTCACCAGCCCCGCCTCCACCACCTTTTGCACCACCCTGTCGAAGTTGGGTTTGTAGGGCGCCTTTTTGGGCATAGCCATACCGATCCTGTTGGCGAGGCATTATTATTATTATTATTATTATTATTATTGTTATTATTATTATTATTATTATTATTATTATTATTATTATTATATTATTATTATCATTATTTCCCTCATCATCATCATTACCACGACACCTCACCTAAACGGCAGGAAGCACTCGGCCATAACATGCAGGGTTTCTTCGCCATACTTGTTGGTGTAGTTGGTGGCGATCATGTACTCCAGGAATTGGCGGTTCTCCATCATAGCGTACCTGTAAAACATTGATTAACTCTGACGACTCGTGTATACCTGAAATCAGCTTAAGTTGCCCCTCTCCTGCAGTCCACCATCCTTTCGGGGAAGAGGGAAGTAGGTGAGGGACGTTTATATAGCCAGGCAGTTGAGGCGCCCCGTTATGTTAAGTTCCACCACACGTAGGCGCCCCTTCTAAGTTAATGTTATGTACTATCTTTTGCCTCCATCGCTAGTTTGGCTATTGGCTGCTGTGGTAGGCGTCTTCAAGGGTAATTTTTCTTGAAGAGGCACGTAGATCATACCCCTGCAACAGTGCTGAGAAAAAGGGACGTCTTAGGCAGGGCGTCATAGCCAAGAGGCCTTAAGAACAACTGGTGGATCTGTAGTTCTGTGCTTTCCTGGGTAATCTTTTGATCTCATTTGAACTCCTATGAACGCTCTAAAACCCTGAGATCTCTTTTAAACTCCTGTGAACGCCTCTAAAACCCTGAGATCTCCTTTGAACTCACTTTCTTTGCGCGGTGAGATGGATGCCCTCCTCTGCGCCACTGACGGGCTGGTAGCGGAGGGCCAGTTGTTGCACCATGGGGTCGGGGTTCTGCTCCAGCATCTTTTTGAACGTCAGGCCCGTCGCTCCCCAGGCTGGCAGGTTCGACGACACCAGCTGAAGAAGAAGGTAAGATTTATGCCTCTTGACTATAGTGGTTGCCAAGTAATTACTGGTACTAATTGTGAAGCAGCCGGCTTAATAACGCCAGGATTCGAATCTTTGTTTGAGCAGCTGGTGCCACTAGATTTAGGTGCCAGTCCACCCTTTGTACCGTAGGGCAACACCTATGGGAGGAAACTGTGGCTTATACGGCGGTCTTTATCGCAGGACCGTGAGTGAATAACCCGCAACGGGCTATATGGCCTAAGTTCCCGATGTCCTCCGCCCCGTTCTGTATAATCACTGCAGAAGGGATAGTAAGGAAGACATAAAATTTTTGCTACGTTCCAATCTTCCCCTAGAACTCACCGTAGCCGCTTTACATGTAGATCCCAAGATGAACTACTGCAAAGGAAGGTCACAGCCAGGGACTCACACCGAGATAAAACTCATCCTGTTACTGACTGGTGCTTAGGATGTGGTTTGAGGCTGTGACTGCTTAGTGTGTTAGGTTGTAGGCTGAAGCTTTAGTACGCCTATTACTACTTAGTGTTTAGGTTGTAATTTGATCTGAAAGTGTCCACGGGTATCAGTGTCATCGTTAACAGTTGCATAATTATATACTCTAGCAAATCTCGGAGTCACCAGTTTAATAGTGCATCATTTAGGGCTTTAATCTGTGGCTATACGATGCTTTAAATGCCGCACCCTATCAGTGGGAGTGTGTTAAGTTTTGTCAGCAGTTGTATCCTACCTCCTGCAGGGTGTTTATGGGCGCCTGTGTGAGTGGTATGGTGAGGAAGGCTGTCAGTGAGGAGCGGTACACCACAGTCAGTAGCAGACCGTACCACACCCACATGATGAAGTAGCTGCGGGTCACGTCACTGCGGGGGACCTGAGGCAAATACATCATCATCATCATCATCATCATCATCATCGTAATCTGCATCATTATCGACTTTTTCATAGTCAGAATCGTCCTTCCTTCATCTGTCATCATCATCATCATCATCATCATCATCATCATCAACAACAACAACAGCAACTTAATCCTCAATAAGTCTCCAAGTCCCCAGTCAAAACATCAAAATCTTTAAGTTCGAAATCTCTTAAAAGTCTCCAACCAAAAGTCTGAAACAGTGACGTCCAAAAATGTCATATAAAAATTCTGAATTCTGTAAGTCCGGAATCGCCAAGTAAAATCCCGAAATTTCTGAGACCTGAAATTGCCAGTCGGAATTTTGAAACCGAACTAGACAGCCACGGACCTGAGGCATGCTGACCCCGAAGAAGATGCCAGTGCCGTAGAAGACGTTGTGGGAGAAGGTTGTGGCCCAGGCGCTCTCGGTTTTGAGGAGGTGGTTGGCTGATATGGAGGTCAGGTGCAGGAGTATCGTCCCAATCCCTAGACATACCAAGGCGATGACCCATACCTGTTGATTACCGTACCTGTCATTAGGCTTACCTTTTGACCCTAAGCATAGAGGGAAGGGCATCGGACCATTAAAACTCTG